>NC_051863.1:126100461-126400461 GCF_015732765.1 Culex quinquefasciatus | reverse complement strand
CCGAAATACGGTGGTCTAAAAAATAACGTTTTTCGACGCTTTTCGCAAAATCACATTTTGGTTGCCCTTGATGTTTTTTTAATGCTAAATGAAATGTGATAAATACCTTCTATCAAGTAATCATGTACTAAGCATACTGTAAATACGCTTGATGCATGAAAAGTTTGCCTAGTATGGCAAACATTATTTTTCAATTGTGGGCTTTTATTCTTATGCTTATAGCAAACATTATTTTTTATATTTACATTATTTAAAAACTTTCTTTTAACTATTATCTCAATCCGATTGTCCAAAACGTTTTCTATTGTCGACGCACACATTGCAACATCGAATCTCATAACCGAGTAGCTAGCCAGTTCACGCTGTTTGATCTCTATTTTGATACACCTCAAAACCTTAATTGCATTCGTTGCACTTGCCACACTTCTTTGGCCCACACGCCGATCAGTGCACCGGCCCCCTTACCATCGAATCACCAATCTTGGTCGCTCGGGTCAACTCTTCATTGTCCTGCCTCCGTTCGATCTGATCCGAGGTCGCCGATGTCTTCTCCTGGGGTCGACCGTCCACAACTAGAACACTACAACACACCAGAACGAGTGCCGCCAGCAAGGCCAAACTTTGCACACTTTGGAGGAACATCGTTTTGGGTGGACGACTTAGACCGACTTAGTAGACGACACTTGCGGTCAAATGCTGGCCGCGAACTGACCGCGATCGACTCACCTCAACCAGCGAGAAGGACTCGAGGCGTTAGAGAGACAAGTGGTGAACAAAAAAAATGCCCGAATTTAGTAGATTTCGATGGTGGTGGAATTATCTAATGAGTAGTAGTGGCAGCAAAAGAAACAGCTTCTGATTCATCCATTCAACAGCGACGAAAAACACTTCAAAGTCATAGGAGATAAACATTGTTGGCATCGTTTTTCGTGAAGTTGACGTTGTGGTCGTGCTTGCTTGACGTTATCGCATTTTTTTTTTAAATCATGTGTAAAAGAAACCTTCACAGTACAACAGCAGTTGGCGGAAACTTTTCGTCAAACGCAGTTAATGAAGCAAAATGTATTTTTAACTTTTCTAATGCGACACGGGAAGGTCCGCCATATTCATTCCACGACTCGAGTTTTAAAAAGCAGTTTGAATATAAAATGCTGTAACGTGAAAGTATTCTTATTGTGTATTGTTGAATACGAGCAAAGTGTCGAGTTCAGATATCATGTTAAGTTGATCAGGAGTTTGTAATTGCGAAAATACGAAGCCCCAACTCAAGTTTTCCAAAGCATGTTTAAAAAAAAACGCCTATAGGGTAGAGTAGTCATTAATGAGACACGGGGAACAATGATAAAATGGATCTCACAAGACGTAGTTTCAACCAATCAGGCTCATATTTGGGGGAAAGGTGTGTCTACTAGATACACGTCTGCCATAATAGTGACTTTGGTTATGGACGCTCCCTTGCAAAGTTATTCATACATGTTTGATTCTGGGGTGTAAAAGTAAATTTTGACTAAAAATCATATTTTTGCTCATAGGCTACCATTAACACAAAAACTAATATTTCTCCAAATTTCAGGGCATAAGTGGGTCTTCAATTTCCTTTTATTAGGTTTGACCAAAATTTAGAATATACCCAGAATCCAGGGCTGTCTCAGTGTTCCCCACTCTTTTCGGCCCATGGGTAACAATGAGTCACTTTGATTTTTCTTCATTAAACTTTTCAAAATCTATTAAAATCTTTTAAAATATGCATTGGAAGTGGCATAATTATTGAGTTTGAACTTCATTTTACCAAAAATATAAAAGTTATTTGGTAAAATATATGGAGTTTACGAAATTTAAATACTTTTTAGTATAACTTTTGTTAGTTGTTTAATATTGACAAAATTGCTTGAAAATGGTCAAAGAAAGTCACCTGCAATGGAGCAATATAAAAACATGATGTTTCACTAGAAAAGTATTGATTTTTGAAGTGTGTCTCATTGTTCCCCAGCTGTCTCATTGTTCCTGTCAACTGCGTCTACAATGAGACAGTAGAATAACTCTGGCTGTAGACGTCAGATCGATCTCATGTTTTGGTAAATGTTAAAACACATTAATAGAAAGAAAATGCTACAAAAAGCTCATTAAAACATGATGATGAAAAAAATAAAAAATCGTTGAAAGTTAAAAACCAAAAGTGTCTCATTGATGACTACTTTACCCTACTTAAAAAGTTCTCTGTTTGGCAGAGCAATTCTCTGAAAATTTCGATCATTAGATTTTTTCGTACTTTTTAATCCGGATGAAACTTTTTTGGTGCCTTCGGTATGCCCAAAGAAGCCATTTTGCATCATTAGTTTGTCCATATAATTTTCCATACAAATTTGGCAGCTGTCCATACAAAAATGCTGTATGAAAATTCAAAAATCTGTATCTTTTGAAGGAAGTTTTTGATCGATTTGGTGTCTTCGGCAAAGTTGCAAGTATGGATAAAGACTACATTGAAAAAATGATACACGGTAATAAAAAAATTGGTGATTTTTTTATTTTTAATTTAAAATTTTAAATCAAGACTAACATTTCAAAAGGACCAAACATGCAATTTTACGCCCTTTTGATTGATTCCTGAAAATATTTTTTGGAAAAGAACGGAAAATTTCACAAATGTTTTATATTTTAACATTGTAAATCGGACCATTAGTTGCTGAGATATCGACATTAGAAAATGGTGGGTTGTTTGGGTGAGACTTAGAAATCATCAATTTTCTTGTTTTTGACCCTTTGCATGGCAATATCTCAGCAACTAAGGGTCGTATCGACAAAATCCGAATAAGCAAAATATAGAGAATATTCTCAGCTTTTCACAAATATTTTTTTCAAAAGTGGGCAAACATGGGCACTATTTTTAAAAAATCAATAACTGCGACTATTTTGAGAAAAATTGAAAAAAGTTACCAAAAAATTGTATTGATTCAAAAAAACATAACTCGGTCACAGATTTTTTGCCCATTCTCGAAATTTCTGAAAAGTTGCCATTTGATGTCCTCTAAAACACATAAAAAAATAAAAAAAATAAAAATAGTTTTTTTGCAAATGATTAGTGCGCTGCCCACGGGGACGCGCTGTCTTGTTTTTGCATGCTTATTTTCATTTCTTTTGTGTCGCTGTTTGTGTGCATGGGGTGATTGGTTATTATAATTGAATAATGACATCATAAGTGCAGTGCTTCTGGGAATGCGCAGTCCTGTTTTTTCGCGATAATTTTCGTCGTAAATGATCGTAAAAATTTATTCCAACCGGCAGTTATTAACTCATCAAACTATCGATTTTATGAAGAGTAAAGCGTCATTTATTTACTATTTTTGAAATTTGCTCGCGTTTTCTAAATTGTAAAAACAGTAAAAATATACTGATAAGTCCAGCCCATAGCACTACTGCTCGGCTGGCACGCGTTCGATAAAAAAAAAACTTTTTAAATAATCAATTATCTATCTTTCCGCAGCCGGCTGCCTAAGATTTGACATTTTCAACCGATAAACAAAATGCTCATGGTCACATCACTGCCACTTGTGAATCCTGACCTCATACCCATCTACTAACCCCCTCAAAACTCATGTGATACTTTGTCGGAGATGCAGTCGATTGGGCGGTCTCTATCACTCAAGTATCGGACTAACATTCCCATCCACTTCCCCGTGACCCTACCACTGGTCGTGGCCGGCGCTGGTATTGATCAGCATGATAGGGGCCTTTGAAAAGTTGCGAAGCGAGGAAAGATAGCTCCCACTTATCTTCCACGGCTCGTGGATGTAACTTCTGGAGGTCCTGGTCAATAACGGAGTAGCAACTGCGGGTGGGCACCTATGCTTATGCTTATGCCTCAATTAAAAATAGTTTTTTTGCAAATCAAGTTTTGTAAGAAAAAGTTAAATCGATCAAAAAATTACTTCAAAAGATGCAGATTTTTGAATCTTCACACACATATCACTGGACCTTATCACGACACCTTAGGGAGGCGACCTATGGAATGTTAACATTAACCTTACCATGTTAACATTAAGTTGAGAAAGAAACTGCCACTGAATCCGCTTTGTAAATGCCGGCCCCGATACTCTTCAAGGGTGTTCCCCTCAGGAACTGGGAAAGATTTACTTTACATATCATTTTTGTATGGACAGCTGCCAAATTTGTATGGAAAATTATATGGACAAGCTAATGATGCAAAATGGCTTCTTTGGGCATACCGAAGGCTCCAAAAAAGTTTCAGCCGGATTAAAAAATACAAAAAATTAAAATTCTAAAAAAAGACCGATTTCGTAGAGAACTGCTCAGACGGTAAATAAGCCATAAGCGCAGTGAGAAGTAGTGCTACGCGAGCTAGCTCACGTTTCCTCGTGCTCATGTTTGCTCATATATTTTATGAGCGCAATTGCTCATCGCTCGCGGTATTTTTTTTACCTGATACGAGTGCGAATTTTTTTTTCAGCAGAGCTTTGAGGTTCACAGTAAAAAATCAATTCCCGTAATCGTGAATTAAGTTCACGAATGTGAGATCCACGAAGGAATTTATTCATGAGTATGGTGCATTTGCACCATAAACGTGAATATATTCCTTCGTGGTTCTCATAATCGTTAACTGACTTCACGGTTTCGAGAATTGATTTTTTTCTGTGTTGTATCTTAAAAAAGGAAGCTAGAATCAAGGGCTGGAATAGAAACGAAGTTGACTTTATAGCGGTCGGCCACCATTGCTAGTACCAACCACTAGTTTCTTCCTTTTGTCTATAAGGACTTCCCCGCTCTGGGCTCCTAAGTGTATAAAAATATGGCACGGAGCGAGGGCGCTGAATACCCATATTTACACAAAGAATTTTAGAGCGTCCGCCGCGAGATTCGAACCGGCGACCTTTGGATGGTGAGTCCATTGCGCGGTACGATTGATCCACACGGACGGACAAACCCCCCTAGAGCGTGACGTTCTTTATGCCTGATCTACATCGGGAAACTGCTGCGATCCTACGCTGCACCGCGATGACAGATGTGAACAATTTGCGTTATAAATACGCAGACTTTCCTGCGAGTATCTACAATGGGCTGCGTTGGTTGCTGTGATATCCCATTTGGAACTGTGAATACAAAGAGACGAGTTGTTCCTTTTAATTCCGCTATATATTTTTAATATCTTGACAGATACGTATTTCGTCTCGAGTCGAGAACAGAACACTGATGAAGTCTGCAAGTAGTAGACGAAATACGTATCTGTCAAGATATTAAAAATATATAGCGGAATTAAAAGGAACAACTCGTCTTTTTGTATTCACAGTAATGCATTCTGCTAAAACGCTCAACCAAACCACAAACATTTGGAACTGTCAACGTAGAAATCCTGCGAAAATTTTCATTTATATCAAAATTTAGAACATGCGACCTGCGGTCTGCGATTTTAGTACAGAATCGCATCACCGCAGCATTGTCATTGTAGAACAGCGGTTCTCAACCTTTTTCGACCAATTCCCCCCTTGGATTATTTTCAAGACCTTCATTCCCCCCTTCAATCATAAATTTAGTATCAATTCACAATAATCATAATTTTGGCTTTAATTTATATGGAATTACATTTTTTTTCATTACAAAATATTTTTCAACAATAAAATAACAAATTTTTCAGCGATTTGTTATAACAATTTTTTATAACCTGCTCATTAGCGTGGTTCACGTTTCTATGAAAAAGACAAAAGTTGTTATTTTGTCTTGCATCAACCGGAATTTCGTTCTTTTATGTCCCCAGAAGCACTCCTGAAAATTTGAGCCCATTTGGTAAGGTCTAGGAGCTCCAGTTTTAATTTGAAATTTATATGGGATTTTGATTTATTTTCCATGGGAAACTATCTTTTTTTACATTGTATTAGGATTTTTTTTTATATAAATCGATGAAATGACTTGATTCTTATAGTAGGAGATAGGTTTTGAACTGGGGAACAACTTTGTAGAACATACCAACAAGCTAGGAAGTGACCCTTTAAAGATACAGATACTTTTAGATGGTGGCTTTTGAAGGGGCCAGCCTCCAAATTTTCAGGAGTGCTTCTGGGGACATAAAAGAACGAAATTCCGGTTGATGCAAGACAAAATAACAACTTTTGTCTTTTTCATAGAAACGTGAACCACGCTACTGCTCATGGTCAATGGAATGCAAATGTCTAAAGAAAAATTTAAACAGCCATTAAATCTTAAACAAAAATCTCTGATATAAAACATTAAGATTAGCTTACAACCGAAAAAAACAGAACCTGAGGAAAAAAAAAAATAATGCACTGTTCATGTTTGAAGGAATGTCAATGAATTCTGTACCCCCGACATTAGGTACAGCTAAATTTTAAAACTATAACATTTTTTTTTTGAATCTCTTGATGTTCATTCACATATTTAAGTTTTTGCCCGTTATATTTTAGACATTTTTCAAAGTAAAACCACAAAAAAGCAAGAAAATTCACATATTTCACAAAAAATTTATTATTTTTTTTTTTGTTTATAAAAGTGCCTTAGAAATTTTTAGTTTTTAGCAAAAACGTTCAAAACAAAGAATTTCTATTGCATCCTCATTCCCCCCCCCCAAACTGGCCAAATTCCCCCCCAGGGAGGAATTTCTCACTGGTTGAGAAACACTGTTGTAGAAGATCAGATTGATTTGCATGTGTTTAGTTGATATGAAGAATCGTGTAAAATTAAACCAATTAAAAAGCTGAAAAGTATCTTTCAAGCAACACTACAATGTTTTCTTGGTAATATATTACGTCATGTTTTGAAAACAGCCAATCATTTCAAAAAGTTGTATGAAAACTTAAAATGGCGTTTTGACCGTGTCTGGACCAAAGAGCTTATGTTTGAAAATACTTTTGTCGGACAAGGGTAGCGAATGACCAAAAAGGTTAAAGCTGCCAGAAATAAATGAATTAACAACAACAATTGGCGATGTCTATCCGTCCGAATTATATTTTTTTTTTGGAAAAAACTGGATTTTTTGACGCGCCACGCGCAGAATTGGAAATATGATGAAATCGGCAAAAAATTATCTTTTTTCACTAAAACTGCGATAACTTTCCAATTTCAGCGATGACTTATACATGTTTTGGTATTTTCGTAATAGAACGATGCAACTTTTGGTATTCAAACATGTGTTCCATGTTCGCATTAATATCTCTTATCCAAAAACAGCAAGCTGAACAAAACGCTAAACAAGTTTGTCCCACACATAAGGCTACAAGTTAAATTTTCACGAAACAACGGGATTTCCTCCTGATTTCTAGAACAAAGTACTGGATGTTAAAAGAGCACACGATTTTGAACTAAACTGCATCAACAACTCAAAAGTAACAAAAATGCAATCAAGTTTTCAAATTATCGCACTGGTATACCAGCTCGGAGAATGTGTCAATAACATTCTCAACAAGAGAGCACAACACCGACAAAGCGTGCAGATTTCGCACAGTGCAAACACAGCAGCCGCTACACACGCGACAGGGGCTTCATTTTGTCTGTTTCTTCACGCGTGCCAGCCAGTCAGTGGGGGATTCGCGCGCGCGTAGGTTTCTTTCGCGTTAACGGCAAAGAAGTCAACGGTTCATTTTCGTTTCCATGGCATGCCACGTGTGGGGTGGTTCATTCCACGAACTCGCGCCGAGATTCACCCGAATCAAAGTTTTGCTTTTCGTTGGTATTGATGGGTACGACACGCGCGCTTGTTGATCTTTAACCAGCGCTTTCGATAAGCGCAAACGACGACCTTGGGCAAGCCTGGTTTTGAAAGCCGGTTGATGGTCCCCCCCACTGAATGAACTGGGTTAGCGATGCTATTAATTAATGTGAAGTTTATAGTTTTTTTTTAAGATAAGAAAAGATATACTATTAAAAGATTCCACAAGCCGAATCGAATCTGAATCGAAATTGATAAAAAATCCAGAAAATGTGATGTTGTTTACGTTTTTTCTAGCATGGAATGATGAACCCACAAAAAGAGAAAAACATCTGCAAAATAATATTGCCTTTTCGGAGAGCCACCGAGCTTCAGTTGTGAAAAATCAACTCTATTTTATTTACAAAAATGTTATCCTAACAGTTCAGTCTAAAAATGTTACATCTACACTACAATACGCTCCAGGTCACCGGGTTTATTTTCGCAGTCCAACCAGCCCAGCACCGACGTTGTTCAGCTTGTCAGAAACGGATTTGGTTGCACTCCGGAATAGATTACGAGGAGCCTGGAAAGGTTTGGTATTAATACTCATCACGTGTATCCGCAAATTAATCAGTTCAACTTACCGCCAGCACCTTGTTGATCGAGTTGGACACCTTCTCCGTTATCTGGACCAAGGGTTTCGTGATGAAGTAGAAATGGTCACCCTCATTTCCGTACTTGTCCGATTCGCGGATGGTGTCGAGCAGGGGTTTAGTCTGAAGAAAATCAAATAGTTATGACATAGCAGATTTAAACGAGCATAAAACTCACGTCGAAGATATCTTTCGCCTTCTTCTGGGTGTTGTCGTACTTGCTGTAAATGTTGGACGGAAAGTTGTCCACCTCCTTGTGGGCGTTGTCCTCGCTCTTTGGGTTGCCGTACTTTTGTAGCGCAGGGACCTGTAAATATTGTTGTAAATATTGAAGTTTCTCATTAGCAATGGTTGATGGTTTTTGATTTAATTTGTATTTGTTTTGATTAGCTTAATTTTTCAATCCAGAGCAGCCCTCTACGAAATCGATCTTTTTTTTGAATTTTAATTTTTGTATTTTTTAATCCGGCCGAAACTTTTTTGGTGCCTTTGTTATGCCCAAAGAAGCCTTTTTGCATCATTAGTTTGTCCATATAAATTTCCATACAAATTTGGCAGCTGTCCATACAAAAATGATATATGAAAATTCAAAAATCTGTATCTTTTGATGTAATTTTTTGATCGATTTGGTGTTTTCGGCAAAGTTGTAGGTATGGATCTGGGTGCTGAATAGAGGTTCGCAAAACGGCCTCAATTTTGAACTGTCAAAGTGGAACCAATTTACTGTTCGCCAAAAGTACAGAGTATTGTTATCGATCTAAAAATTGTTTTTTTTGCAAGAATGATTTTTTTTGGCTTTTTGGCCTGAAGTTGAAGTTCAGTTATTTTAAGAACACTGAAGGCGAGATCGTCATTTTTTTACAATTGTAAATTGTTTACAGAATCGATGTTGTTGTACCATCCAGAAGCTGTCTTAATTGTTTGATTCCGTTTTCAAACCTACTGATTTAGTGATAGTCCTTTCTGTTTGTTGGATCAGCTTTGCTAGAATTAGCGATGATTTTTCGCTGGACCAGGAAGAGCTGCAGGATTCCAAAATAAGCCAAAGTATTTTGGTATTTATCTTCGACATCGCAGAATGACACTCTCGTCGCAATTCTTCGTCACCCGTAAAAAAAGAAAAACCTCTTCTAACCGAACGATACTTGAAAAACACACAATTTTCCAGAAAAATAATGTAGAAACTAGACAAAATAAAACACATACAACTGATTATAAAATAGCTCATCTACCAGTAAGAAAAAAGTCATGCTTATGCTTGAACAGTCTCCTAGTTTGTAGATGTAAACAAAGTGGGATCATTCGAAAATCACGTCACGCATTTTCTCTATTCATCACCCAGGTATGGATATGTACAACACTGAAAAAAAATCATACACGGTAAAAAAATTGGTGATTTTTAATTTAACTTTTTCTTACTAAAACATGATTTGCAAAATAACACTATTTTTTTTTTTTTTGATATGTTTTAGGGAACGAAAAATGCAATTTTTTTTTGCTTCTTAAGCCTTTGTATGGCAATATCTAGAGCTTCAACAACAAAGTTCAAAAAAGCAAAATATAGAGAATTTTCACAGCTTTTCAAAAATATGTTTTCCAAAGGTGGGCAAGCATGTGCACTAGTTTAAAAAAATGGAAAACTGCGAAATGTTTGAAAAAACCAGTATTGATTCAAATATTCATAACTCAGTCAAAGATTTTTTGCACAACCTGGAAATTTCTGAATAGTTGGCATTTTATGTTCCCTAAAACAAATAAAAAAAAAAATAAAATAAAAATAGTGTTTTATTGCAAATCAAGTTTCAGTAAGAAAAAGTTAAATTAAAAATCACGTAATTTTTTTTGCCGTGTATCTATTTTTTTCAGTGTAGTCCTCATCCATACCTACAACTTTGCCGAAGACACCAAATCGATCAAAAAAATTCCTTCAAAAGATACAGATGCAAAATGGATTCTTTGGGCATACCAAAGGCACCAAAAAAGTTTCAGCCGGATTAAAAAATACAAAAAAAATCGAATTACCGAAATCTGAGAGTTGAATTCATTCAAAAGACGATCAGATGAACTATGTCCATATATTTTCGAAAAATTCAAAGTGCACGTGTTTCTGGGGACCCCAAAGTTCATGCTTCCCCTCGAGTTTAGCCTGCGCAGTCAATTTTTTTTATTCAATTTGTGTAGGTCAGTGTTATAAGAGGTGCTTAGAATGCACACCAGAGATTTTTGATGCACATTTATATTAAAAAAATGGTTATTCCAAAATGCACCCTTTTCATAATCTTCCGGACGTTATCTACAATCGTTTTTAATCACAACTTTTGAAATTCTTAACTATATTTTATAATGTTCAATAGGTTTTTAGGGGACCCCTAGACGGATCAAATGACACCAACCTGACCAAAATAGATTTAGTCAGCGTCGAGATAATCAAATCATTGCCGTCGTGCTAACTTTTCGTACGTGCATTTTGGGCCAAATTGAGTTAAGAACGCCATTTTATGCAGCTCACAATGCCTCACTTTTTGACCTTCACAGATCCTCAAAATTCGATTTCAATCTTGAGATATTCAACGAAATCCGAAAAAACTACGTGCATTTTTGTCACTTTACATATGAAAGTAGATTTAATCCTGTCGTGCTATCTTGTCACTCCCCGAAAATTGATATAAGTGCGACAACTAGCCAAAGGGATTTCAGGTCAGAACGCGTTTGACGCACGTACAAATTAGACTACCGTAAACATTTGTAATTATAACTCGAGAATCCAGCAACCAACTTCAACCTTACTTCGGGACAATGCACATTATGGTTATGGTTAGCCAAACAAAACGTTTTTGTTATTGTTTACATTGCGTGCTTTCGTTTTTGTTTATTCAAGGTCAAACATTAAAACGCGTTTTTTCGGAACGTCGAAATGGCGGGTGCGACAAGATAGCACGACGACGTCGAAATGGCATTTTTTGGTGCACAGATCCACATCCCCACACATGCACAGACAGGTCAGTGAGAATGGCAAAATTCTTTAAGGCCTCAATAATGAATAAAGGGTTATTTTGGAAAATAAAAATAAATGTATTTTGGAAGCTCCGCGTGCGGAGACGGTGTCAAAATTTGATCCATCCATTATTTGAATCATTATCTTGAAGTTAGTTATAAGTAATTAAAATGAAATAAATGTATTGGATAAAATAAAAGGTGTTTAATCATGTAAATTCGTAGCCAAAAAGTTCAGGTTTCATGTGAATGAAATTTATATAAAATTTAAAATGGTTTTTAACCAACAAACTGACAATTTATTATGAAACATCAAGCATATTTAAAAGTTTTTATCCCCCTTCAAAATCGGCCCGAGATATCAGAGGGCAAAACAATATTTTTTCAAAAAGCTTCGAAATTTAAATGGAAATTTAAGTGCAATCAATTAAAAATGCATTTCCCTGCGTTTGGAATCATTTTCAACATGTTTCCTCAAATCATACATTTTTTGAAAACTAATGATTGCAAAACAAACTGAACTCGTATAAAATGCATTTTAAACACTCTTACATTCAAATTCTAAACAACTTGTTGAAGGAATTTTGTCAAAATATTGATAGCGTCGCAAAATTTATATCTTTGAACGAAAAATCATGGCAATGATGGAATTCTTCACGTTAAAATAGGTTGAATCGATAGAAGTAGGCCCTTAAAGCTCGAAATTCTGAACTCGATACGCCATTTTCGTTGGCCTGTGTCTGTTCTATAAGAAACCAATAAAAATCCAAAATTTAATAGTAAAAAGGCTAAAACAGCTGGCTTAATTCACCCCAGATGACAGTAATTGGGCCAAAGACGAAGTTTTAACAAACTCAACAAAAGTAAGTAGTTTAACATTCCAACTCCCAACCCCTCAAAAAAAGTTAAAACGGTAATTTCAACTCGCTGTTTCTCGAACATTACACAACCAATCGGGACGATTTTTTTCCATAGATTTGTAAGAATGTCTAGATTATCATAGAACTTGCAGAACTCGATTTGATCAAATTTGTATTTTTTGTGATCAAAAACATTGTTCCATTTTTTGCGTGTATTAAAAAAATCTTCTAAAATTCCGCGGAGGCAAACACATTAAAAATAGTTGAAACGATGGTTTTGGCCGCAAAAATTACAGATTTGATCAAATCGTGTTCTGCAAAATTCATGGATCATCAAGGCATCCTTACAGATTGCTGGAACAAATCGTCCCGATTGATTAGGTTATGCTCAAGAACCAGCGAGTTGAAGTTACCGTTCCAACTTCTACATGCATTGGGCGTCAAAGTGTTAAACTGTTTGTTTACTATTTGTGTTTGATTCAAATACATTATTTTGCTTGACGTTACAAAAATCTAATTTTCATGCGATATTGACATTTGTTATCGACTAAATTATCTGAGTTCAAGAGACATGTGATAAAAAAAGATTCACCCAACAATGCTTCAAATCTATGTTTAACCTTGACTACTGTCCCATTCAAAGTTGTCATAATTTGTCAACCCGTTATCCACTCATGCACACAATTTATTACACTTGAACTTGCCCCCCCATTTAGCAGCTTACTCTGTGACGCAAAACTGACACCAGTTATTCACTGAAAGAACAAAATTACGCGTCGTTCCACAAGATCACACCGTTCAAGAGTGCAACCTGCAACATTCACATTCCTCAACAACTACATGTACTCCACTAATGCACTGACTGCAGCAACATTGCAACACGCTGCAGGCCTGGCATGACTTGGTTGGTTGTTACATCACGAATCATGAAGCCGAACAACCTTGTCAGTTTTGTACGAACTCGCTGTTTGATGGTGTTCAGCGTGTGTTATCGAAATGTTGCAAGCACACTCGGCCACTACTCACTGGAACATCTCCGACCCAGGTCACCTTCTTGAAGTCCTCGTCGTACGCCTTGTCCCGAAATTCCGAATCGTCACTGTTTTGCGTGGCGAAGGTCTTCGTGCCCAGTGGATGGCTGTGAACTTGGACAGATGACATAACAGCGATCACGGTCATCGTGGAGATCACGCGCCAGTGGGGAGACATTTCGGTTGATCCGTTGAATTATTCTAAAAAGAATCGATGAAATTTCAATTTTCAAAACTAGTTTTGATATCGCGAAGAAACGCCTTACCACGAGTGGTACGATCGCGCAGTGAGAGAACTTGTTGGCGCGGACCCGGTCAATCGACTACTAAGAAGTTGCGGGCTGGTCGTAGAATCGTTCACCAACGGTCGAGGGCTATTCACTGCACCCCACTCTCCACACACCGGTATCGGTTGGAGACTTTCATAAGCGACCATAAACAGCGATCGGATTGGATCGAGAGTGTGAGCTTCGCGTACGTTAAAACTAAAACAGGCACCGTCAAGTCCCGTGAGGTGTACTATTTTCTTCATGCCAAAAAAAATCGTTTTGAGTCAAGTCTTGGTATCTACTGTGAAGTTGGATGACCGATTGATCAGCGTACATTCCAGTAGCAACTTCCATAATGGTTTACTTAGTCCTGCTTTGATTCATAGAATATCTTACCACCATTCTTAACGAAGATTCACTGTATTAAAGGTACCGCTCTAGTAGAAACTTGTACGCGCCGATCGTCGCCGTGCCAAAGTGTGCTTTCGTTGCCCAATTTCGTTCATGCATTATGCATTCAGCACCACCTGCTGTGGAGTGGTGGAGTGTGATGATCAACAGGGTTTATCTCTGGTTATTGGTTTTGTTTTGTTGTCTGAACCAATTAGAGGGAACGCACTCTACTACGGTGAGAATGCGATGAACCCGCGAGTTTGAATTCACGCAAACTGGCTGCGAAATTTCATGCAATCTGAAATATTTTAAATGTAAACATTGAGTGTACCCTTCTCACACATTATTTCAATGTCCATCGGTGTAAGCGGGATGGACTCAATGTTTACATTTGTTTATATAGGACCTAACAATAAAAATTCTAGACATGTTCTCTGGAAGTTGGGATAGGAACAATTTAGTAATACCTGTTCAAATGAGCTAACTATTTAAGTGAAATGAATTAAAAATTAATATAACCATTAAATTTTACGTCCATTTGAAATGTTAGTCACGATTCCAAAATAAAACAAAAGAATCAAAAGTTTCGAAAATCATAAAATTTTACAAATATTTCATTTTTCAACATTGAAAATTGGAGCACTAGTTGCTGAGATATTTGCATTAGGAAATGTGGCCTCAAAATTTTAGTCCATACTTCTCTATGGCTTAAAAGTTGCGGATTTTGTCCCCTTAAACAAATTAAAATAAATCAAAAATTAAAAAAAAAATCCAGATTTGGGTAAGGCTGCATGGATGTAATTGTATGGATTTTATCCTTACCGTACGGATTTTTGATCCTCTTCGCGGAATTTCAAAAGGCCCCTCTTCCCCTGCCGACCGTCGTCGGGTCAAGTCGCAGAGTGTAGCATCGTGTGGTAAATTATAAAGTGTTGTTTCAACAGTTAAAGCGTGCGTTTCTTGTCCGAGTCCGATCATTTCAGAGGGGATTCTGGGGACCAGGGTTACCAGGTCAAAATTGGAAAAATCTGGCAAAGTATTGATAAAAAAATGGAAAAATCTGGCACACGAAAATCTAACCGTTCTCAATGGTGAATGGTGAGGGAGGGTATGAATTAATTCAAAAATTTGTAGAATTCAGACGGTTTAATTGATTTTATAACCTCAAAAATGTTTTATTATCATTCCCTCTAAGAAAAACTAATTCTTAATTTTTTTGATTAAATTCGTTAATTTGAATCAAAAATATGTTCAAAATTGACATCAAGTAAAAAATCTGGCAAAATCTGTCAAAATTGGCACTGAGAAGGATGAATCTTTATTCTGGCTGACAGTTGAAAAATCTGGCATTCCCAGATTTATCTGGCAACCTGGCAACCCTGCTGGGGACCCCAATCTTTATGCTTCCCTTCGAATTGAGCCTGCGCAGTCATTTTTGTCTTTTTCGTAGGTCAGTTTTGTTTATTTTGATGTTTAATTCTCTACAGCCAATTTTTTTGCGGATATTTTTTTTATTTTTCTCGCGATGTGGTGCAACTTTTGTTCAACGAAAAATTAGCATTTCTTGTTTTATGTTTTTATTGTTTCATTTCTGGAATTCTAATTTCAATTCATCTTGTTTAGTTTGTTTTTGTTTCTGACAGTATCAGGCTTATTCTACCTAATCTTTTCATTACCTTTTGCCTTTCTAGTTTTTCATGTTTTGACAGTCTTGCTAGTTTGCATATTTCTTTTATAGGGGAAATAAACCCATTTTAAGCCTAATAAGCGGTCGTGTTTGAATGATGCTGGATAATCTGGAGAGTTCCTTGAAATTTACTAAAACCACGTACAACAACGAGTAAAGCAACTTTTTGTGAACTGTTTATTTTTACTTTTACCAAAACATATTCTATTCCTTACAAGCATTTGAAAAAAATATTTCCAAAATGTATTTTAATCAAACGAATGCATTGGGCCACGCCCATTTTACTTCGATTGGAATGGGTCGTCAAAATTGAAACGTCAAAAGACTTGGCGCGTTTGTTTTTTTTAATGGCGCTTGCTAATTATTTACATGTTTTGGGATTATTTTTCAAGTGAGTGACCTACTAATGTGAAAAAGAACATGTTGCCGAAGTTGGGGGCAGTTTTGTATCGAAAGCGCCGTGAAAAATTAAACGAAAGTTAAAAGTTGATTTTGGCGATATTCGTTAAACGTTTGAGGATTTTTCGCGTAAGTCAATGTGTGTGCCAACAAAATGATGAGAAATGGTCTCGCAAAATAGAAATTATGATCAAAAGTGCATTAAATTTGATCTTTTTGGCCAGTAAATGGCATAAATTTGCGTGCTTACTCGAGGCGGTGTTTATAGCCTAAAAAGTATTTTTGGAGCTTTAATCGAGCATCAAACTCTCCATATGACGAAGATAGGTGTTTGATCGGAAAGGGTATATTTCCCCTACAATGATGTTATTATTATTTTAATTGTAAAAATACTTACATACATAGTCTGGTACATTACAAAATTAACTCCAAACTTTTCACATAAAATATATAAAATATTTGTAAAAAGCACAGCCATAGTTGACTTCAGATTTTTTTAAAGCATAGTTGAAGTCATATAAAATAACAACATAAACAACTCATAGGGGGGGTATGAATTATGAAAAATTTCAAACATCTTCTTTTCAATGCTTTTCAAGATCTGCAAATGGCTGAAAATTTGATTTTTGGCGTTTAAATTAAGTTAATGCCACAAATCAAATCACAAGTTGATTTGTGCTACGATCATCGCAGGAATATAATCTAACTCAGGTAAAATCATCCAACAAGAATTAATTGAATTGATAGAACACTGAAAATGTGGATGTCACTTATTTACAAAAAGTAACTATAAATGTGAGGAAGGCATAAACCATGTTATAAGTGGATAAAGTTTCATTTTCTAGTTCAACTGATAAATTCAATACCTACAGTACCATCCTTTCCACGAATCCCATGTGTTTAATCATTTATGTTTATTTTCCAAAAACAAACAGCTCGTTTCGAGTTTACTTTCAAATGCATTTTAAACGTGCACTTGTAATTTGCCCTTTATTCGGTCTATCATTTACGATAAATGAAACCATCAAACAAATGAAATGACCTTTTCGCATGCAGTCATATGTAGACAATGCCATGAGGAAATGTTGATATTAGACACGTTCCACGATTTCTTTAGATTTCAGAGTGACGAGTACATGGTACAATTGATTTTTCCATAAAATACCGCATTCCAAACTCTCCAAAGAAAAGATTATATTCATGAATGATAGCAGTACATCTTTGATAAAAAAGCAAAAAAAACGTAACAGGAGGATGAACACGGAATCAATTAATCCGAATCACGTTGCCGAACACTGTGAACGAAAGCCACAGGATACTCGACTTTGTCGTGCCGGAAAATGCGTATGCTCCTGTCTCCATCTCAATATCTGTTCGGTAACATCACGTGAAAAGTGAGCCTGTTGGTGGTACCACAACGGTCGATGGATTGACATGACAATAACGCTTGCTTCATTGGAATTTTGGTGATATTTTATTTGATTTTTTGCTTTAAATTTAGAACTAAGTTAGCAGATATATATTCATTTCTTGTTTTTTTATTGCCTTTTTAACTGATGTTTTAATCAAAAATCATTTAAATCGACCATGTACGAATTACGATAGGACAACCATACTCTTTGGAATCATACCAGTGTGCTTCTTTTTACTGTATGTACCTTATTTCCCAAGAAACGTGTCGAAAAACGCGGGCCAACTCGCGACGTCTGTCGTGTTGTGAACTGCACAATCTCCTGGCAGTAAGGACCACGAGATGTGATTTTACGTCATTACAGCGTTCAAGTAGCTCCATCACAGCCGCGAGATAGCCAAGGATAATTTCTGGAATGTTATTTGCTAGTGATGTCATTACCCTGGCTTTCGTGTTCAGGATACGTAGAATGGCATGAAAAATTTTCACATGTTCTTCAACTGAGTCAAGAAAAATGCTTGCTTTTTTCGAAACGTTTACCGTTTTTCTCTTCGGAAAACAGTTATGTTTTGAACATAAAGTAATACTTTTTTTTGCACGCCGGTGTAAGTGTCACATTGCGTGACACACGAATCTCTTCTTCACACTGACTGACTAGAGTTGGAACTTTTGCCGGTTGCCGTGTATCTTCATGGGAGGGAAAAAAAAGTTGTGCTCGAACAGGTGAGTGTATGGAATTTCACCGTCTAACAGTTTCACACACACACGTGAGTTCACGTCATTCTGCAGAAACTTTGCTGACGGCGGCGGTGTGCGTATTTTCGATGAAAGCGAAATTGCAAAAGTAATTAAAACAGTTCGATTGGTGTTTGAGCGACGTAGATCTGGCCCTCATTTGCAACTGTTTGGTTATGGATTGTTTGTATTTATATAAAGCGTTTAACATTCCAACGCCCAAGGCTCCGAAAAAGTTGGAACGGTAACTTCAACTCAATGGTTCTCGGGCATAACTCAACCAAACAAGATGATTCTTCTTTCCAGTGATTAGTTAGGATGTCTAGATGATTCTAGAACATTGCAGAACTTAATTTGGTCAAATCTGTAATTTTTGCGAACAAAAACATCGTTCCAACTTTTTTTTTCGCGTGTAAAAAAAAATTCGCCCAAAATTCCGCGGAGGCAGTCGTTTTGAAAAAAGGTGGAACGCTGTTTTCGGTCGCAGAAATTACAGATTTGTTCAAATCAAGTTCTGCAAAATTTTAGGATCATTTGGACATTCTTACAAATCACTGGAAACAAGAATCGTCCCGATTGGTTGAGTAATGCCCGAGAACCAGCGAGTTGAAGTTACCGTTCCACCTTTTTTGGGAGGCTTGGGCGTCCGTGTAAGTTGGACATGCGTTGGGCGTTCCAGTGTTAATTGATTTTTTTCTCAAATAGCCGGAATGCTTGCTAAAACCCATAAAACACGCTGAGAAATAAACAGCTTATTTTCTTTATAACCCTTAAAAAGAGATTGAAAGATAACTTTTTTTAAGCATTTAATGATATTAAAACATACTCTGGCATGTTGTGCATTGCTTGAATTTGGGAATCAACATTATTAATTTTATTCCAATATTTTAGTAGAAAATCCTGCATTATAACAATAGTTAAGGCAAAAACAACAATCAAAAATTGTCATTCTTGTATAAATTTACTGATTTTCTAAAAAAAATCAAAGCACATGATTGAGTTTTAATGCTGAATTTAAAAAAAAAACCGGAAAAGTTGAATTTTGGAATGTTGAAAATTTGATAGTTTGTATAATAAACCTTTTTTTGAGTAATATTACATAAAAAATGTGTTAAAATGTGGACCTGATGAATATTCATCAAAAACTGAACTGATCATTTTCTGGGGTAAAATTAAACATTGTTTTTGACACAAAATCTGTCACCATTTCCTGATGAATATTACCATCATTTTTTCTGTGTTGATAGATTCAAGTAAATCCCTAATGTATACACATATTTTTTAAAAGATTTTAACTTCTCTACAAACACAAGAATCACCTAGTTTTAAAATGTAAATGTTTGATCTAAATGAAAATAAAATATCTATCATACTTACAGCAGCTTCAAAAAGTACATTAAATATGTTTAAATTTTTTGCAAAAGTACTAAACTGGGTGCTGAATAGTGGTTCACAAAACGGCCTCAATTTCAAACTGTCAAAGGGGAACCAATTTACTGTTCGCCAAAAGTAGAGAGTATTGTTATCGATAATTAAAAATTGTTTTATTTTTGCAAGATTGAAAAATGTGTGGCTTTAGAAGACATGGAGTTGAAGTCAAGAAATCTAAGGAAAGTTAAAAGCTAGATACTATCTAGTAGATAGTCATTTTTTTTAATTATGAATGGAAGATTTTTATGGAGTCGATGCGGTTGTATCCATCCAGAAGCTGTCTAAAGTTATTGTTTGATTCCGTTTGAAAAGCTACTGGTTTAATGAAAATTTTCTCTGTTTGTTGGATCAGCTTCGCGAGAATTAGCATTAGCCAGGGAATTTATCTGTGGCATCACAGAATGACACTCTCGCCGCAGTTTTTCGTCACCCGTTAAAAAGAAAAATCTCTTTTAATCGATCAAACACACACTATTTCTTAGCAAAAAATGTCAAAAACTAGGCAAAATAAAATACTATACTGATTAAAAAACAGCTCAGTAAGAAAAAAGTCATACTTGTGCTTGAACTTTGTAGATGTAAACAAAGTGGGATCATGACGGTGGTTTCAAAACATTTTTTATTAATGAAACGTTTTTTACCATTGTGAGTCAGCTGGCTGGCGTGTTATTTTACATAAAAGTCTCTTTAAGGTTTCAAAACTCGAGAAATCGACCCCAACTTTTTTTTGTAATTTCCAAAAAAGTATCCACGTGGTTTGTGGATGGCCCCTTAAGTGGCTAAATTTTTGTGTGGTGGGATGTTTGTACAACTAAAAACCCCGTTTTTTCGATCATGCTAGCAGGGATGCTGTCTAAATGTCAAGCCAATTAGGCTTTCAACATCGGATGAAGAGCGCAGCGCAAAAATCCTGTCACTTAATATGAGTGATGTCCCACTGCACACCGTTCAAATTGAAATGTTTGCGTCTGATCATCTCTTTTCGAGTAGTTTCAATATTAAAAAAACGAAACTATTGGCACTACGCCCCCGGGGCATGGCCTTCCTCTAACGTGGGATTTCTGCTCCAGCGCCTCTGACGAGACAGGAGAAACCGGGACCGACGTTTTACTTCACCATCCGATAGAAGCTCAGTGGATAAGGCGGGAATCGAACCCGCGTCTCATAGCATCATCGGGATCGGCAGCCGAAGCCGCTACCCCTGCGCCACGAGACCCACAGTTTCAATATTAGTAACATTTGAATTAACCCTGTACTAGCCACATTATAAAATTCAGAGATTCAACTATGGAGCAACTTTTGAACAACAATAATTCGATGCCTCTGTGCTTTTAAGTGACATTTATGAACATTTTTATATTATTGGCACACACAGCGACACACGCGAGAAACCCTCAAACGCTTAATGAATTTCACCAAAATCAACTTTCTCTTACTTTTTCACGGTGCTTTCAATACAAAACTGCCCCCAACTTTCGGCAACATGTTTCTTTGCACATTAGTTAGTCACTCACTTGAAACATAATCCCAAAACATGTAAATAATTATCAGGCGCCATCAAAAAAACAAACGCGCAAAGTCATTTGACGATTGACTTTTGACTACCCATTCTAGTCGAAGGCCGAAGAAAACCGAGCGAGAAGCGAAGGCAAATAAAGAACAAAGGGTGGCCACCAACACCACCAGCGCGCCTGTTGGAGTGAGCCACTGATGCCAGGAAATTTTCTCTATAAATGCTACTTTTCACGAGTGTTTGCTTAATATTTCATCAATTTTGGCAGCACTAAGCAGACCCAAAAGAGCGCTGGAAGTAAAAAAAAACTAAGCTGAAAATAGAAAAATGGGCATTGCCCAATGCATTCTCGTTTGATTAGAATACATTTTGGAAATATGTTTTTTTCAAATTCTTGTCAAAGGAATAGAATAACTTTTAGGAAAAGTGAAAATAAACAGAAATGTTCCCAAAAAGTTGCTCTACTTGTTGGTGTACTTGGTTTTAGTAAATTTTAAGGAACACTCCAGATTATCCAGCATCATTCAAACACGACCGCTTATTAGGCTTAAAATGGGTATATTTCCCCTAGAAGACTCAAGCGTGACATATTTTTTGCTGCTGAAGTGACTTGTTTTGAAACATTGTGGATCTGTTGATTTTTAAGTTTTCGCTGAAAAATTAAGTGCTTTGCGCTTTTTTCGTTCGTACACTAAACGATGGGCGGCCAAAAGAGTCCATCTTTGTTTTCCACGTGACGAACAATTGCGTGGAATGTTATGAATCTGAAGAGCAACCGAATGGAATTTCCGCACAGTGATAATATCGGAGTAAGTTTATTCAATATTATTTAGCTGGTGCCATTCATAGTTATTGACAAATACCTCAAAAGCTCGACGCCTTCGACTTTTTTTCCTGACAAAATAAATCATAGATCGATTACAATACTTGCTTTGACGGTTCTAAATTGAGGCCACTTTGCGGACCACTTTTTTGGACCCAGGTTATGACTTAAGTGATATGTATGAACTTGCTTGAAGCCGGATCTAAATTAGACGAAGTTGGCTCCATACGCATTTGGTATTCAGTTGTTATCATTAGAATGAATATAAATTTCAAATATTTTATGTTATCGATTATTGGTTAGGAGCTGGGTGCTGAATAGTGGTTCGCAAAACGGCCTCAATTTTGAACTGTCAGTGTGGAACCAATTTACTGTTCGCCAAAAGTAGAGAGTATTGTTATCGATCATTAAATTATTTTTTGCAAGAATGAAGAATTTGTGGCTTTTGGGGACCTGGAGTTGAAGTCAAGAAATCATAAGAAAGTTGAAGGCGAAATTGTCATTTTTTTAAAATTATGAATGAAAGTTGTTTAGGGAGTCGATGCGGTTGTATCCATCAAGAAGCTGAAACTTGAAAACACACACAATTTCCAGCAAAAAAAGTCAAAAACTTGAGGAAATAAAACACAAACTACTGATTATAAAACAGCTCATTTACCAGTAAGAAAAAAGTCATGCTTGTGCTTGAACAGCATCCTACTTACGTAAACAAAGTGGGATCATCCGAAAATCACGTTACGCATTCTTTCTATTCATCACCCAGGTTAGGAGTGAGGAAAGCACCAACCACATATGGGTCATTCCATCTGAAGCGGAACAGCATTTGAAAATTACCCTCTCCGATCCAGCTCAAATTTGGCAGAGCTGTTGATACTATCAAAACATGCAATAATCCCGAATTTCATCCAAATCGGACCACCCCCTTCATTTTTGTACCTCCCCAAAAAATCGACTTTTTGGCGATTTTTGACCAAACCTTCAAGTTTCAAACGACGATAACTCAGGAACTACAAATCTTAGAGGGTCGGTCTTAGACTCAATTTTGAAGGAAATTGGACGTAGAATCCATTTCCGTGATCAAAATGTTGATTAATATATTTTGTCTACCTGTATTGCGCAATTGAAAACTTTAAACGGCCGTATCTCAAAACACCCCAACTTATTTTTTTTATTTGACCTCACCATCGTGTGCCCGGCCAATTTTACATAAGAATCACTTATCGACAAAAAGGAATATGTTTCGTTCCAGAGATATCGAATTTTAAAGTTTTGTGTTTTCGAGATTACCTACATCAGCTTCATTCGCCGCATCTGCTAGAAGCACACAGGCGGCTGATCAATAACTGCTACCTGGTCATTTATTGAAATAATATTTCATCATAAATAATCTTTATCAAATTGGGCAAAAATTGACTGTATAACACTGTAGGAAACTGGAGTTGAATCACGAATGTTTATCTGCTCAAAAAAATGAATGAAGTGAATTTCTGTGCTAACCCATAGGACAGAGCAATAACGCGCACAGTAAAGGGCAGAATTGGATTCCGACGGAGCGAGCAGGAAAATGCAATTAATCTTGTTAGTAACACTGAACAATAAGTACACGATACATTACTGAGTAAAAAATATGAACAAAAATTAATAAAATTTGTTGATACGTTGTACTCTAGTGAAGGACGATCACAAGGAGTAGGAAAAGGATTTCTGGAAAGTATAAAACTGAAAAATGTAAGCAAATCACAAAGTTTGATCTGCTGCAAAGCGGCTAATTCCCCAAATTTAGTTGCGATGATTTCGACACCGTCCGAACAACAGTATTTTTTTCCTTACATCATTCTTGGATTCTTTTAATCAAATGGAGCTGGCTCACAATATTAAAATTGATTTAATATGATCAATCTTTTAAACCGTAAATAGGATTTGCCAAATTATGGTAAAGTGTCAATAATGAACTATAATAATAATAATAATAAAGCAGGTTTTGGGGTTTTGCTGAATGGCACTATTTTGCTACCGCTCATGATGAAGGCCCTAGTCATGGCCTCGGAGGTACTCTAAAACGGTTAGCAACACGTAAAATAACCCAATAAATATTCCTTTCACAAAAATAGATTGATCAAGGTAGGGAACAGCATCTAATTCCAGCGTTCCTCTTATGTTGCCATATCAGCGCTTTGGCATTCAATTACAGCTGATTAAAAGCGTTTTCAACTGAAATCGAGTGATAAATAGCTCAATAAGAAGTGAACAAGCAAGTTTCTATCAAAAGTTTTGCAAAATTTGTTGTTTAAATAGTGAAAATGAGCAAATTGGATGAAACTAGGAGCGAGGACTTAACCTGCCAAACATACCAGAATTTCCCCTATTAGCCATTTGAATAAATATTTGCGTAAAATTATGAAAATATAAATTAAATTAATCATCTCCTAGAACACCAGGTAGCAGTTATTGATCAGCCGCCTTTGTGCTTCTAGCAGATGCGGCGAATGAAGCTGATGTAGGTATTCTCGAAAACACAAAACTTTAAAATTCGATATCTCTGGAACGAAACATATTCCTTTTGTCGATAAGTGATTCTTATGTAAAATTGGCCGGGAACACGATGGTGAGGTCAAATTAAAAATAAGTTGGGGTGTTTTGAGATACGACCGTTTAAAGTTTTCAATTGCGCAATACAGGTAGAAAAAATAAATTAATCAAAAATTTGACCACAGAAATGGATTCTACGTCCAATTTCCTTAAAAATTGAGTCCAAGACCGACCCTCTAAGATTTGTGGTTCCTGAGTTATCGTCGTTTGAAACTTGAAGGTTTGGTCAAAAATCGCCAAAAAGTCGATTTTTTGGGGAGGTACAAAAATGGAGGGGGTGGTCCGATTTGGATGAAATTCGGGATTATTGCATGTTTTGATAGTATCAACAGCTCTGCCAAATTTGAGCAGGATCGGAGAGGGTAATTTTCAAATTTGCACTTTTTCGTGCACAGTTGAGATGGAATGACCCATATGTGGATTAAGTAGTTTATTCATTTAAAATACAATCAACTTGTGTAACTTCTAACTTTTTGTTTTTCTTGAATGAATAATACGTTTTAATTATGTCATACAAGAATTTTAGTTATTTATTTGTAGTTTATAAATTCAACATTTTAATGCTAGCTAGTTTTTCTTTAGTGCATCTTTAAGGGTTATCAGGCATACCGTAAAGCCTGCTTAATGCATTCAACCATAGAGTTTTGCAGTTCTGATGATTGTTCTACGAATGCACATAAGAATCTCGACTTTAGCTTTATTAATCCACTCCAAAATTCACCACTCAATTTGCAAAATATTGCGTAGCGCAAAAAAAAAATGAAACAAAAAAAACGAAGGACGCGAATCAATCATAATCTGTGATAACCTAAAAAAAAAAGAACCTTTAGTCTAAATGTCAAATGTCACCGGTCGATAGCTGCCGCGAGGAAAATGTCGGCCGGATCGCGTGATTGATTGAATTTTCCTATGGTAGCGCCAATTTCAATCAGGTGTGCGGTGTGGTGATGAATGAGTGCGCTTTTCGGCGCACTTTTGCAGTTTCAAAAGGCCTGTATGGGGATGATGTGAGCGGGGCTTAAATATTTTGCAGAGATTGTGAAGCAAATTAATGTGCTAATAGATTAACGAGTTGTCGAGCTATCGTATTTTTCATCGAAAAATATACAAAAATGGTTCCGAAAACTGTGCGTCATAAAATCGTGCGTCCAATTCTACACAAAAGTCCCGTTGACACCTTATAGTCGTTCTATCTCTTCACGATTTCGAGCTACAAATCACTAAAAAATTGTCTTAGAAAAAATCCAGAAAATTAAAGGGGTTGTACCACCCCACCGTCACGAGATATCAAAAATGGACCTCGTATTCGTGATCAGAAACCAAAATTACCTCTTAGATCAAAATGTAATGAGAATCGAAGAGGGGGCAACTGTTGTGTGAGTTGGCGTAGAATGACCTAAAAGCAATTTTCTTTTTTTAGGAAATAAAAATTGCCAATTCGAGAAAAAAAAATTCAATCAAACCTTGTCATAGAACAAATCAATGCAATCAGAAAGATTTTTCAAAAGAGTAATAAATTAATAAAGATGGAGTAAACCTTTCCCAATTAAGAAGGGAAAAAAGTGCGATTTCTGGAAGCTGGATCGAAAAAATCATGACAAAAATTATGTCCCTTCAATATTCTGTGGCAAATTTTGGTAAAAAAATGTGCAGGTTATGGTTATGTTATACGAGATTTTAATACGGCTCTTGAAAATAAATCTATTTTTTTTATATTTTCCCATTTATATAGTGATGTTAAACATATGTAATAATTATTGCTTGCATTGATCAATCTGGTTCCCGGTATGTTTATAGTTTGTAATTTCCGCCTTTTCTAGGATACTCATAATAAGCTTTCCCCAAAATTAATCGCCTCAACCGTCAACGTGTAACCACAACCAACGGTCGCGTGCTCCTTAAACTGGAATCATGTCGTTGGGGGTTTGCGTGGAAGGAAAACTGATGCTATCAACAGCCTGTTTTGCACGAGAAGAATCCTGCCAGAGAGAGCGTCAGGATGCTGTCTGCTCGAAAAGAGCGAAATCGTGAGTACGAGAGCGAAAATTTCCACCACTTTGTGAGTAGTGTATAAATTACAAAGCGATCAAAGTCCTCGCTATCAGTCTTGTTCCGGTGCTCTAGCGCGATAGAAGAAGGTGAACATACATTTTCCACTTTTTGTTTTGGGAAAGTGATACACACACACACACTGTTGAATATTTACAACTACCAACACCGTTTGGGATTTCTCCGTTGTGGCGTGTAACGGCGTTTCAGTGGTTTCAGTGAAGGGATAACATTACTTAGTGCCAACGGATTGCCGGTCTCAAGGATATACGGTTTCATCGCATGCAAATTTTAGTGTGTAGACAACATTTAATGAGCTGCTGATATCAGAACGCTCGTAGTACTACTACGTTGAAAGCAGTTCGGGGATTGAAGCCGTTTTGTTGTGTGTTTTGGAAGTGATTATCCGGTGGAAACGGGCCATTAATTAACGCTGGAAGCAAGGATAATTGGCACATAGTATACCGAGGATTCGGGATTGGAAGCCAGCAGCCAGACAGTGCGTAAAAATATTCGGTGAAGCGGAATACTTTTCTTCGAAGGTACGTTTGAACTTACCCCACGGGGTGGAATGGAAAAAAAATGATGGTTCATATAATCAGTGAAGTTAAAACGTAGAATTGGACTTTTTGGGAAAAAGTTGCATTGTGAATTTTTATTTTAAAAAGCTTGTGTAGTAAATATTGGGCTTATACAAATATTATTTAAAGTTTTTGTCCCACCCCCCAACTTCCAAATCGGTCTTGATAAAAAAACTTCAAAATGTCAAGGATAAATTTTAGTGCAAATAAATGAAATCAAATTAAAATGCCTCGGGAGCAAATGACCCATAGGGATAAAGTTCCCCTAAAATGTTCTATAAGAATCTTAATTTTTTTCGTGCATGCAAAGTTTGTTTTTTGTCGTTTCAGATTTTGTGTTTTTTTTCTAACAGCAGAAAAAATCATAAATACAATGAACGATTTTCATGAAAATTAAAATTTAATTGTTATGAAAATTTCAATTAAATTAAATTTAAAAAAAATCTCAAAACAGGTGCTGTAAATGAAAAATGGCTACAAGGGTAGTTCTCTTCAATTTCGCAACATATTTCTAGATTTAAATTTTTTAACCCATAACCACGTGGACACTTTCTTGAAATCTTAACCCATCAGGAGGGGGTTGATAATAAAAAATCTATATTGAGAAAGGAGTAAAGTAAAAGTAAATCTTTCCCAGTTCCTGAGGGGAACACCCTTGAAGAGTATCGGGGCCGGCATTTACAAAGCGGATTCAGTGGCAGTTTCATTCTCAACTTAATGTTAACATGTTAAGGTTAATGTTAACATTCCATAGGTCGCCTCCCTAAGGTGTCGTGATAAGGTCCAGTTTGTGACGATACACTACCTTTCCTTTACTAAGCAATCGATTCCAGAAGGGAAAAGATCACCAGTTGTGTTGGTCCGAGCCGGGATTTGAACCCCGATCTACCGCTTACGAGGCGGAAGCGTTACCACTGGGCTACGTGGCTCGGTGAGAAAGGAGTTTATGATCAATTTGAAATTTTCGGTTAAATTGTAGGTTATGATTAGAAAGTTACGATTGTTTATCTCTGTATGTATATGTTTCGTGGACCTAATGCATCTGTTGCCCCCGACTTTCAAAATTTGCTTAAAAGTTCTGGGGAGGAGCAGTTCTCTGAGATTTCGGTCATTCGATTTTTTTTGTATTTTTTAATCCGACTGAAACTTTTTTGGTGATTTTTGATTTAACTTTTTGTCACTAAAACTTTATATTTTTTTATTTTTTTATGTGCTTTAGGGAATATCAAATGCCAACTTTTCAGAAATTTACAGCATGGGCAAAAAATCTACAAATCGAATTATCGGTCACAATTTTTCTATGTAAAATTGAATTTGCAATCAAAAAGTACTCCAGTGAAATTTTGATAAAGTGCACCATTTTCAAGTTATAGCCATTTTAGGTAATTTTTTTCAAAATAATCGCAGTAATTAATTTTTAAAATTAGTGCCCATGTTTGCCCACCTTTGAAAAAAATATTTTTGAAAATCTGAGCAATTCTCTATATTTTGCTTTTTTGAACTTTGTTGATACGACCCTTAGTTGCTGAAATATTGCCATGTAAAGGTTTAAAAACATGAAAGTTGATGTTTTCCAAGTCTCACCTAAACAACCCACCATTTTCTAATGCCGATATCTCAGCAACTAATGGTCCGATTTACAATGTTAAAAATGAAACATTCGTGAAATTTTCCGATCTTTTCGAAAACAATATTTTCAAAATTTTAAAATCAAGACTAACATTTCAAATGGGCGTAATATTAAATGTTAGCATGTAATTGCACCCAGAACCTTATGCTGGCATATCGGCACTTTGATGATCAATAACAGCTTTTCAAATGCGTTTTCACTTAAAACCAAGTATTAGTATCTCAGTAGGAAGTGCGCAAACATAGTCACCCAAGTAATATTTTAGGCTTTATCAAAGCTGTCACAACCGCTATAAAACCTATCAGCCAAAACCAACATTAAAACCCCTTAGTCGTAACAAACTCCCCAGAGCCTTGATAAACCCCACTTAAAACCCAAAAGGACCTCCGCAAAAGGTTGTTACGGCCTATTTATAAAACCTACATAGGAGTTCAAGGCATTACAACTGAATCCTAACAACATCCTCAAAGCCTTGATAAAACCTTTGTTAAAACCTAGTCAGGAGTTATGGAAAAATGACATTTCATACGACTTTAAACGTCTGATGCCAAATAGGTTTTATTTTGGCAAAAAATAAGTCTTCGTCTTGCCAAATGAAATTATGGAGATGGTTGTCAAAAATGGCGATGATAAATAATAGATATTAGAGGTAATCCAAATAATTTGAAAGCTTATTTCTCACAATTGATGGCTCAAATTCAGCTGCGGTTGAAATTTTATTGATAAATGTAGGGGAGATAGAGCCAAAAATTTCAACTCGCTTCATCAAAAATCAATATTTTGTAATCATAATGTTTAATGTTAAAAAATATTTTATTGCAATTCTTTGAAAAAAATGTTCAAAATATTTTTGAACATCTATCGCTATATAAATCATACCAGAAATTCAGCATAAATGTGTGTTTTCATCAAATTTAAATCAAATTTTTCAGTTTTCTATTTTTTCAATCAAGATGGCGGTCAATCATATTCAATCAGAGCACGCATCTAGCGCCATATTTATGCACTGCTATTTGGCCGCGATAAATGCTCTTTTAGGAGCTAATGGTTTTAAGTGAGCTTTTTATATGCCTAATGGCACTTGACAGCTACAACACCCTAGGTTTTATAAAGCATGCGATAAAAACGTTTGGCATGGCATTGCCATCTGGTTTTCAAGCCTCTGTTAAAACTTTCATAAAACCTTATTGAAAGCCAGTCGGATTTTATTTCCACCCGGTTTTATGTCCGAGGCATAAAACCCTGTTAGAACCTATTAATTAGCTCTTGCTTGTTGGTTGCGGTGAATGCCCAAATAAAACTACTAGACAATCAAGATGCTACAATAAACCCTTAATAAAACTTGGTGGTGGCTAGTTGGTTTAAAAATGTTACTTGGGTAACATCAAAAGTTTTATTAAAAAATCTTTTTTTTTACTTTTAGGTGTTAGCCGAAGGCATGTTTAGTAGCAACTAAAAAAAAGTGCTTTTGATTTTTTTGGTGCATGCAAAGTTTGTTTTTTGACATTTAAGATTTTGTGTTTTTTTTTCCTAACAGCAAAAAAATCATAAATACAATGAACGAATTGTAACAAAAATTTCAATTAAATACCGAAACAGATGGTTTTTAAATTTCACTTTCCATTGAAAAAAGGGTGCTTTTAATGAAAAATTAGTTAAAAGGGTAATTCTATAAAATTTCGCAACTTAATTCAAGATTTCATTTTTTTACTGAATGAATGTTTGCCACTTTGCTTCAATAGTTTTTCCATAGGGACCATCCATAGCCATGTGGCCACTAGAGTGTAACAAAAATGACTTTTTGGCGGACACTCAAGGGTTTGTTCCGGTAGACATACTAAGCCCAAATCCAAAATATGAGCTTGATTGGACGTTACAGGAGCTGGCGCTTTGAGTTTGAATTTTAAATGGGAGCTAACCCGTAAAAAAAGATTTTATTTTAAAAATGTCACTTTTTGAGGCATTTTGGCCACTGAAGCGTTTATTTTCAACATCATTGGCGTGTAGGCCAGATCCTTGCGCATCTTTTGGTACATATAACATTGACATTTGTATTTTTTTTTTCGAAAAAATTACCCTTTGCACTCTTTAGAAACCAAGGTAAGAACAATGTTTTAAGGTTTGGACGATTGATGAAATAAATGAATAAATAACAGTACTGGAAACATTTTCAATGACAAGCAAAATCAAATGTTGATAACTGAAATACCAACAACGATTGCTTGATCTTCAGCAAATGATCTGTCAAACTACCACAAGAAAATTACTGAATTTTCAGCAAAATAATTTGACGTTTTTTTGCTGAAATTTCAGTTGTTTTGACACCCATTTTACTGAAATTTCAGTAAATCATCTGTCAAAGTGACAAATATCATGGTACGTTTGTTTGATGGCTAGTTCCACACTGAGTGCCGCACTCAGGGCTGTCAAAGTGTTTCTCTGAAGAAACTCGCGCTAGTTCCGCACGAGTTTCGCCGCCATCTTGGTACTGAAACTCTAGTGCCGCACTCGATATTTTTTCAGTTTCATGCGAGTTCCAAGCACACTGACAGATGACGTTCGATTGAACCAAAACTGACATCGACGAGTGCGGCACTCAGTGCCGCACTGGCTGTTCAAACGAACGTACCATCAGTTTACTGAGAATACAGAAAAATCTAAATTACTGAATCGTTTACTGAAATTTCAGTAGATGAAAATTGATTACGCTTTTAATGGCCCTAAACCTAAATGGAATTTCGATAATAATTAATAAAGCTGAAAAGAACTTGTAATTTTTTGTTCTGGTATCGTTTCCAAACAAAATCATTCGAACAAATTGTTAATCGTGTGAAAATAAAATAGTTTGATGTAATGCTTCGTTCTCACAACGAATTAAAATAAATTGATTATACTTGCTGATGTCAACCCGGTATGCACTCGTTTCTAGGTACAATTTAACTGCGAACCCACTTTCAATCCATCCATTCAATGCGCTGCTGCTAGGTTTAAATGGAAAAGTTTGCCCAAATCGTCAAACATTCTTTGATGTGCTTGATAAATCCTAGACGCGCAGAGTAATGAATCCAGCTTCGTGTAGGTTTAGGAGGTTTACCTTTCGGTACCGAATGGGAAAACGATACTAGAGAGTATAAAGCTCTGTACGAGAGGAGCTTATTATTTTTTTTTCAAGTTGTTTGTTTTGAGCAAAGTGTAATCTGTCGTGTAGTGGGCTGATTATTTCAAGTTTGTTATTATTATTGAAATGCGTTTATTAATTGAAAAAGTGTAATTTTTGTAAAAAAAAAATGACTGTCATATTTTTTTTTTATTTTCGCAATGTTTCTAGTTTCAAATTTAAACTGTTCGATGTTTCTTCAAACAGTTACTGCAAGGTGAAGATTCTTCTGGAAGCCAAACTGTTGCGATGCTCAACGTGCGGGAAAAGGTACGAGACAATTTTCCTCGAATTCGATTATAGGGTCGCGAGGTAAGGTTCGAAGGAAGGAATTTTCCTTTTACTAGAGATTCCATCAAAATTCAATCAAATAAAAATTTACGACGGCAAAGTACTGCTCAATTGTGTTATCTGTGCACAACAGTGGTATCTGGGAAACATTTAATCCATCTTTTTTTTGTTTAAAAGAGATTTGTGAAGAATTTATATCTACCATTTCGCTTAATGAATGTGAAAATTCAACAAGAAGGGATCCTTATCAGTGCCAGCTTGTAATCAATAATCAATAAACGATAATTAACATGCAGTACACAACACTTCAAAAGCCAAGTGTTGCTAATTTAATAAAAGCACCACCGAAGGGTCGATCAATGTAGCCAAATCGTGAACAATAACAAACACCCCTCGTGGGTGGGTTGGGCTTGACATTGATAATTATGCTTGTTTTGCGCACCATATACCGGCATTGCCATGTTTACATGAGCTGGCGGTAAAGTTTGACCGACCTGACCGGCGAGTGACGGAAGGGGGACCCATAAATAGCTTCGATACGCAACAAAAAACCATTTTGAATTGGCAAGATGCGCAAAAAGCCATGTTTACGCGTGACCAATTATGCCATTCCTAAGGCAAAGAGACTTTCAGTTCGAACAAAAAAAAAACATCCTAATCAAATGGCGAACTGGCGAGAAGTCGCCTGCAAAGTCACTGCTCTGATTGGTGTGATTGATTCTTAAGCCCGTGCACGTGTTGGAATGTTGTCATTGAGAAGACATGAACTCGTGGAAATTTTCCAGCTAGGGTGTGCTTGGAAATGTGATAGAGTGGAAATAAATGTTAAAATAGTAGTTTATGCAACAAGTTGCAAAAAGAGGATTTTTTCAGCACGAGTCGTACATTTATCCAACGAGGTTCACCGAGTTGGATAAATACGAAGAGTGCTGAAAAAATCAAGTTTTGCAACGAGTTCCATACAACATTTTTTGCAATTTCGAAAAACACCCATTGAGTGAAATTTTAAGTATAATTTTCATATATTTTGTCAATAAATCGTTTAAATCAAAAAAATGTTGAAAAGTGTTACTTTTCGAAACGAGTGCTGAAAAGTTCAACTTTTCAGCACCCATTTCAGTGCTGAAAAGTAGAACTTTTCAGCATTTATTTTGAAAAGTGTAGCTATTCGATTTTGCTATTTTTGGTACAGAAAAGTAGGCTATTTCGTCGTTCAAGAATGACAGGACAAGTAAGTAGTTTCACGACGGAATTGCAAAAATATTATAATCGCATAAAATTATATTTGGTTAAGTAATATATTGTCATTTTTATGCTCATAAATTAAAAAAAAACAAACACTAAAAAAATGCCTAAAATTAGTCTTTTACTTTGAGCAAACATAAATATAAATACCGTGTTCACAAGTCAACCTATATGGCATCAGAAAGGACATAAAATTTCCGATTTTTTGATACCCATACATCCAGGTTTTCTATAAAACCCACGTTTTTAAATACCTAAGCAAAAACGTTGTTATGGTTTCGTTTGAGCAACCTGCCAAAAATGTATGGAATTTCGTAATTTTTGTTCTCGTTGATCAAACTTACTTTTTGCCTAGGTATTTAAAAACGTAGGTTTTAAAGAAAACCTAGATGTTTGGGTATCAAAAGATCGGAAATTTTATGCCCTTTCCGATTCCACATAGGTTGACTTGTGAATCGTGGACCGGTTCGGACGCCGGCAGATTTTCCTACGACGTAATTCCGGGTTGGTACGAAATTCCAACGAAAAATTTATTCTATCGATTCAAAAACCCCCAAAACTGTGTTATACCTACTCCAAAATGTTTATTTAGAAATTCTATGGTAATATATTGACATTTAGTTGAATTAAAAGTTTGCAAAATTAAGTTTAGATAAGTTTTATATAGAATTTCCAGAGTTATATAAACTTTAATACTAAGTAGTTAGTGTTGGGATATCAGGGCAGGTCAAAGGCTACATCCCTGGCCAAAAATTATCGTCACTTCTCACACTTTCCACACCATTCTGTTGGTCATCCAATTGCGACACAATTACACATCTTTGTACACTTGTAACAAACACACTAGTTGAGGGTCATACGATCTTACCACGACCTGTAGACTATCCAAATAGGAATCAGGAAAAGGAGACGGTAAAACATCGCACGAGCAGATCTCTGACGTGGGATCTTGCAAGGTTTGATCACAGATCAGTCCTACACGGTTCGCCGGACGGCACGGGCCTTAGGCCCACCGTCACGGCTGTAAATATTGTAAATTATAATAAATTGTAGTATGGAAATAAACGTCTTGTTTTACGGTACACTTCGTTTAAACCGCGAGTTCTTATTTCGGGAAACCACTTGGACGGCCAGAATTGGAGAAGCAGAGATTCCACCGGTGTCATTACCTGCCGGTTTCAGGGCTTCTACGGCTGGTCGGAGTCGCCACGGTGAACTTGGTTGGGGGTTCACTCTTCCTTTCCTCCACACGAGCTATCGAAAGGATTTACACCAAGCCCGAAGGACCAAGCCCCCCAACATTTGGTCCTTCGAACCGGATGCCTCGGAGGCATCGAGGGACCAGAAGGAAGGAGGACGTGGGCGACTTCATCGGATCACCCTGCTTGGGACACTACAACAACTTGGGGAAACTCGCGTACCCGGATCGGCTGGAACGGGACTTCCAGCAAGAACCAAGCTGGACCAAACGCCATTGTCGCGAGGACGCGCACAATAGGCCGCCAAGAGCATCGTACATCCATTCAAGGAACCCTACAAATCCAAAGGTATTGTGAGGTGGTCACACAAAGGATCTGCCGCCATCGCAAACGATCGAGGTTGGCGCCATCCCCACGGCGTCATCTTACCTGGACCCTGCCAAAGGATCATCCCGTTTCCAACGGATTGGCACAACTCTGGAGAGTTTTTGTCGTTTATTCATATTGATCGCCAGGTCAGGAACAGTTACACCATCTCAATATTGCCGAGCGGTATTGGAACCAACCACAAATCCAAACAATCCATGAATGGACCGTCCCGGTTCATCCTCCCTGATGGCCAGTTGGTATACTGGCACTGGATCTCGTTTCCCACGCCCACAATCCGGAACAATCGAGCTGATGGGAAGTCAGCGCTGGAACAAAATTCAATGAAAACTACCCCCAAGGATTCCCGTCGACTGGAAGTCGGCACTTGTTGGTCACACCATCGACTGCATGTGAGTGCAAAATTTGGATTCTGGTTGGTGCATTCCACTCACCCACACTGTGCAACCCGAGGAAAGTCAACACAATCTACGCTGTACATTCCGGGCATCGGAGCTCGTCAGCTGGTTCGCGTTCAAGGAGGTTGGCTCCCATTCCCACCTAGAGGTGAAGGCCCGTACCAGGAAAACGGTGCACGATAAATTCAAGGCACGAATTTATTGGAAAAAAGGTTAGTACCATTCCAATGCTACCCACGCAACCCGAAGGTGCTCCTTTCGTTTTCGTTCTTTCAGTCTACCTGTACAAGGATATCCACCCACGCAAACCGGAAACGACGTTTAAACGGAGTTGAACGTCGTAAACGACAACGAAAGGCACAGGAGCGCAGCAATGTGAGTCGAAATATTTTCATCCGTTGGCAGCCAAAGATCGTCTCGAGGGCCACGAACTGTGACGATCAATCACGTGACCAATCGGAATTTGTGACAGCTCGCAGTGATCACTCGGGTTTGGCTGAGTACGGTTGCTCGGATCACACATGGATCCTCTCATGTATGCTGTTGATTGATTAACATCCTCGATGACTGCGATCGTGCGCTAAACCGTACATTGATGACAACGGATTGCCATTGAGTAAGCTGCGGTGACGTCATCAGGACTCGCTAGACAATAACAAACCACCAAGGACCCGGTACCCACCCACATGGATGACGTCATGAGATTCAGCTGATGAGGCAGTTGGATTTGGACTCGGCAAACGTTCGCCTCGAGAAAGCCAACACGACACTACTACAACCATCCAGAACTTCGTTGTGATGTCATCGACCACCACTACTAAGGTTACCAACGGAACGTGCGCGGTACGCACGCGACTTAGTGGACGATCGTTGATCTGGGCAAGATCAGCTCGTCATAACGTCATCAGCCACCGCCGAAGGATCGGCAAAGGACTTGGCTCGTAGATGTTTGGCCGAAGACGAACTACCTACCCACGGGGCATGGGCTCCGGTTACAACCGCGTGAGGCTGCTGTGCTAGCGAATGCATGGACGCAGTTGCAGTCGGCGAACTGCATTCTCCTCGACGACTACGGGCATGAAGAGGCAGCGCATAATCTGATTTCTTAAGGTAAACATAGCTACAGGTATATGTCCGCCGAAGCCGGACACCGGACTCTACACCTCCTCATGAAACTTTACCCTCTTCCATGACGTCACGTCGGTTTGCCCATTCACATTGTTCGGTGAGGACCATTGAACGCACCCGCTACGGATCATTACGGAGGTGACGGTTTCAGCCGTTACGGATCATCTACCTATGACGTCATCGATTTTCGGGAGCAGACGCAACCGGCTCCAATCTTGGGCTATGTCGGTCTGGGACAGACGGCAATCTTCCTGGAGTACGGTTTCCGGGCAGCCGACGGATCGCTGCAACAGCCCAAGCTAAGTGACAACGACATCCACGACGTCGTTCTCCACATCTTCCGGTGACGTCAGAGGGGCGTCTAGGTCTGTTTTTGCGGGTTGAATGAACCACCACATCGGAACTCTGGCATCAATGGGATCGGGATGCCACCAACTACTACCACGGAGTTTACAGCATAAGCTAACCAACACCAACCAAGGACGTGCTGGGCATGCACGCGGCGTCGCTGGAGACGTCGATTACTCGGGCAGCACAACGGTGACATAGGATGTCGCAAGCTGCAAAGAAGGAATCCTGCATTGATCAAGGTTTCGTCAATGAACCAACTCGACTGCTGGTGTGAAGTCACTGGGACTTTACAAATTCGAACTAACCCATTCAACTAATCCACATGAACGCGTGACGTCACTGGGACGTTGCCGTACGGTTCAACCTGGGACGACAGTTTGAATACTGTTCGCCACACATCGGTTCTGGACTTCAGGTGTACAGGAAGCACACCTGGGAGTAAACCATCCGGAGCAAGGGCTCCAATGGGGGACCACAGTTGGAACACTGTTGGTCACTAATCCAAAACCCCTCAAGTGTCATGGACGCACACTTCGAGGCCACCATCCGGAGCAAGGGCTCCACTCGGGGAATACAGTAGGCACACTGTTTTCCAAAATCCCACCCACGCCTTCAGAGTGTCAAGGATGCACACTTCTGAAACGACGGCAATCGGAACAGGGTTCCATGCCAGGTGACAGTTGGAACACTGTCTACCATCGAGGATCGCACACTACCAAAGGGTCACGGACGCACCCGAACAGCGATCACAATCCGGAGCAGGGCTCCATCCAAGGGAGGACAGTTGGAACACTGTCTTCAAACCCGGAGGCGGCGATTGGTACATCGCTGTGGACTCAAGGTAAACCATAACCAGGACCAGAACCAAGAGGAAATTCAAACCAAGATCGGCGGTTGGACAACCGTCGGCGAGCCAAGGAAGAATTGGGACGTCGAAGTACCAGGGCATCATACTTCGAAGCACACACACCAAACGAGAGGCAATGCAATACACACGCAGGAAAGGTTGATCGGTAGTAGACACATTTGCTGGTATTAGGGCATTAGGGCAGATCACAGCTGCAGGAAGAACAAACTTAGCAAGACCAACACAGACTTAGGATTTTTTTTCAGAAATGGTTATTTCAGGGCGGGGAGAATGTTGGGATATCAGGGCAGGTCAAAGGCTACATCCCTGGCCAAAAATTATCGTCACTTCTCACACTTTCCACACCATTCTGTTGGTCATCCAATTGCGACACAATTACACATCTTTGTACACTTGTAACAAACACACTAGTTGAGGGTCATACGATCTTACCACGACCTGTAGACCATCCAAATAGGAATCAGGAAAAGGAGACGGTAAAACATCGCACGAGCAGATCTCTGACGTGGGATCTTGCAAGGTTTGATCACAGATCAGTCCTACACGGTTCGCCGGACGGCACGGGCCTTAGGCCCACCGTCACGGCTGTAAATATTGTAAATTATAATAAATTGTAGTATGGAAATAAACGTCTTGTTTTACGGTACACTTCGTTTAAACCGCGAGTTCTTATTTCGGGAAACCACTTGGACGGCCAGAATTGGAGAAGCAGAGATTCCACCGGTGTCATTACCTGCCGGTTTCAGGGCTTCTACGGCTGGTCGGAGTCGCCACGGTGAACTTGGTTGGGGGTTCACTCTTCCTTTCCTCCACACGAGCTATCGAAAGGATTTACACCAAGCCCGAAGGACCAAGCCCCCCAACAGTTAGTAAACTTTACATTCAATCCAAATTATTTTTTTAATCAGTCAAGGATGCCTATTTGGACTTGAGAGATTGGATTCATGGTGATTTGTCAACAAATAACATTATTTATGTTAATTTTTCGAAAGGTGTACAAACTTTTTTTGCACCTTTTTTGATTTTTGTAATAGTATTTGCTATATAACTTTTTATAGAAATCATCTTTTCATGAGCTTTTTGTAGCAAAATGTTTGGCATGAGTTTCTGAACAAAACGAAGTACCAGGTTCCTGTCAAACTTAAATTTTTTTACATGTTTCATCATAAAATGTGCATAGTGCCCAAGGGGTTTAAATACTTTTTTTACATACTGTAGGTGTCAAGAAAAAAATCAATGTTTGTATTTTGTTAACTATGTTAATAAGCTTTTAACAAAACACAGATAAATTTAAATTAAAATTGTAAAAAAATACAATTTTGCCTGAAATTTTCTAAAACTAGTTATGTTTATAATATTATCGATTCATATTGAATTTTAAACTGAAATCGAAGCACGAATCAAAAGTTTTCACATTTCATATAAAATTTGTTCTAAATTTGAAGATTTTTAAAATTATATTTTAAAAACACATAGTATTTTTTGTTTACAAACATATTTTACCTTCACTTTATGGAAAATTGTTCAAAGAATCCGAAAATGCATTCCGTTTTCCGATTCGAAATCATGTTCATTGAGAAAACCATGACACTTTGAGAATATAAAAAATTGCTATTCATCTACATTTTCTTAATTATAATTTACTAACTATTTAAACTTTTCAAAATTTTATGAAAACTTCTTCTTGAAGGATTTTGAACACTTCTCTACCATAGTCAGTATGATTCCATAGCATTCCATACGTATTTGATTTGTACTATTCATTTTACGAAAAAATCTCAAACCTATCAAAGTCGCCCCATTTTACTAGTAAACCGGGGTGACTTTGATAGGATTTCAATTTGTTTTTGGAATATTTTCCAACAGGTAAAGGTTTTTCTCAAGATTATTATTTCTAAAACATGTACTGGGGTACGCCACACCAAGTCCATGCACTATTTTGGAAAAAAAAGTTTTTTGGCATAATAGCCGAATTTTAAATTATGGGCAGAATAGTATTTAGAAAAATAGTTACGTTTAAAATTTTTAGTTTAAATTCCGGGGTGACAACATAGTTTTTCTTGTTAAAATCATATTTACGATGTTCAAACTTTATTTGTACGTTAAATGTTCCATCACTAAAGTAGCTGATATAGTGTTAAGAAGAAAAAAATCTATGTTTATATTTAGTTAACTAAGTTTGTAAGATTTATCACAAGTTTTCACATTTTACATGAAATTTGTTCTACTAAAAATCAACGAGGTTGCTATTGCGCAATTCTCACTAACTTGGACTTCGCACTAAATTATTGCTATCGATCGCACTATTGCGACTTGTCAAACTGGCTTGGGAAATTTTAATCTTCTCAAAAAATTATCAAAGCGAGCCGATGTTGTTCACCTGTCAATCGCAATTTTAAAGTGCGAATGTCCAGTTTGGTGGAAACTGCGACTGAAAATGTAAATAAACAACTGCTGGTTGCCTAGTTTTTGGAAATGTTGTTGTCAAAAGTGCGAGAGAAAAGTGCGGGCCAGATCCAAGTTACAGTGCAAGGATCAATAAATTTGGAGATTTTTTTTAAATGACCGATTCTTCGGCTCCTTTTCAAAAAAATCCCAAGTTTTTTTCAGCGTTTTGGCTGTAGTGGCACAATTAAAGAAGAAACCCCCCAATGTTATTACATATTTGAAAAGATAATTGATTTTCCAACATAGAAATGACATGCATAATGAACAATATTATACCTGTGCTTCTCCTGAAATGAAAATGTAGCGTGACGGGACAACATCGTAAAACTAGAATTTTAAAAGGCACACCAAAAAAAATCGACTCAATTTTGCCAGATTGATTTTTTAAAACTTTTGCTCTTCTACACATTATCACAAATTGAAAAACGAATCTTTTGCTCCTTGAACTGAAAGATTTGGTTGAGATTTGAGTTTTTGCCAGCCATTTCTTTTCGTGACGGGACAACGAAAGGAGCAGATTTATGAAAAAACTCCTCTCCCATTCAATGACTTGCAGACCTTATTTGGTCAATATTTTTGGCATTTCAGATAAGAAAACGCATTTAAAGCACATAGCAATTATTAGATCATAATTAAAATGAAATTTTTCATATAAAAAATCACATTGAAAATTGAAAAAAGTGACATTTTGGTGTAGCTTCGCTAAGAATCGGTCAAATGGTGTTTCAAAACACATATTATTTATTATTTACAAACTTATTAAACCTTCTCCTAGTGGAAAACTGTCCAAAGAATCCGAAAATGCATGCCGTTTTCCGATTCAAAATCATGTTCGTTGAGAAAATCATGACACTTTGAGAAGTTTTAAATAATGACTTTCATCAATTTTTTATAACTATAGTTAACTAACTTTTTAAACTTTTCAAAATTTTATAAAAAGTTCAAAACACAGAAACACTAGCCTATTTCATCACAGGCACCCTACCGGGCAGCAAAACAATTCCTGATAAATGGAGCGTATTGTCGCCACAACTAACTGTTTCCTCATTGCCGTTAAACCCATCAACGAGGTTGCTTCCGCTTCCGATGGAGGAGAAGTGTTTCTACTTGTTTGAGTACTCAGTAAAAAAAATGTATTTTAAAGATTTTTACAAAAAAAACTTTTTAATAAATTTCTATTGAAAACATTCCAGTTATTAATTTTATTAGAATAATACAATTATGATAGTAAAATTGGAAAAATAATTGATTCATTAATTTCCAGTCAGATGTTTTACTGTGCAACCTTCCACAACAAACCAAGCTAGCGGTGACCACTTTCCTCCGAAGGGGGGGCTCCAAATGGCAGACACGAGCAACATAATAAACCACCCATCGATAGGCAGAGTCAGACCGGGCGCCAACAACAGTGGGGAGGCTTATAATAGGAAAGGTTCCTTTTGGTTCCTCCTCGTTCCGCCATCATCGGGCTCAGGACTGTATCGTTTTCTCGTGCGCCGACATGAATCTGCAATCAGAGCGCGTGGCGAGAGCTTTGAGGCGACAACTTAACCAGCCACTATCATGCGCTGCACTGTTGGGGAAATTTGAATGATGTATATTTGTTTTTTTTTTTAATGCATTTTAACAAACTGACCTATTTTTTTAATTTATTTTAATTTTTAGTTGAATTGAGTTTAATCAGGAATATTTATTTTAGTTCAATAGTTACATTTTTTTCTTGCAAAAATGTTGTCCACCCATAATCGCACTATCCACTTGCTTCGTCGATGGCCAGCTGGTTGATAGTAAGCAGTGGAGGGGTGATGTCCTGGGGTAGTTGTACCATGTAAGTCTGTTGCTCTAAATCACTTGATCTGGGGTTACGAGGCTGTGTTTGTGCTTGTGAATGCGCGCTGCGTGTTGAGATCATGAATAGTTATCACTGGAATCAACCCCAACTCTCAGCTCAACCATACTGGTGGTGGAGACTTGTTTATGCTAAGTGCCATGACTTGACACCCACCCTGGCCCAGAGAGAAAAGGGGGTGGGGATGAATCCCGAGACCGAGACTGTTGCTTGCCTGCTAGCTTGCGCCCATACTTTGATCACACGGACTCAAATGATGTGTTTATCGAGATTGAGGTCACCATACTGTTGCGGTGCAGTCCGGTCGAGCGGGAGCCAACACGTAGATTTGGTAGTGGGATCTTGGAGATGAACTTGGTTTTCAGTGCAACGAAGTGTGAAGTGATTTTTTTAAAAGACTATCAAACATCATTTTAACCTTTAAATTTGTTGAGTGATGACTGGCTACAGTACAAACTTGGAGGGAACCTTTATCTATCGATAGTTAACAGAAATCCCAAGTTTGGTGCTGATTGGACCATCCCTCTATTTTTGGCACCGCCCTCTTTTTTGGCGATAACTTTGCAACTATTTGAGCAAAATACTTTCTACAGGTTGCATTTTATAGAAAATTGTCCAAGGAATTCGATAAAAATAAAATTTTAACCCCTAAATGCCCACTAATATTATATTTTAACGTTTTAAGTATAAAATTCAGTTTTGACCAATTGCTTATATTTTTATTTGTTTTATTTTATCACCATCGTGTTCCCCGGACAATTTTACAAAATAATCAATGTAGACTTCAAACTAAAATGAACTAATGACGAGATACAGCGATTTTACTGAAAAAAGTTTGATTTTGCGCAGCACTCGGAAGTTCATGGTGTACTTTTCAACAAAAAGGAATGAATCTCGCATAATTCGGTTTTTATATGTGAGAAACTTATTTCGGATTTGAATTCATAGGACAGAGTGCAGTGCAAAATCAAACTTTTTTCAGTCAAATCGCTGTATCTCGCCAATAGTTCATTTTAGTTTGAAGTCTATATTGATTATTATGTAAAATTGTCCGGGGAACACGATGGCAATAAAATAAAAAAAAATAAAAATATAATCAATTGGTCAAAACTGAATTTTTATACTTAAAACGTTAAAATATAATATTAGAGGGCATTTAAGGGTTAAAATTTTACTTTTATCGAATTCCTTTGACAATTGTCTATAAAATGCAACCTGTAGAAAGTCTTTTGCTCAAATATTTGCAAAGTTATGAGAAAATCGCCAAAAAAGAGGGCGGTGCCAAAAATAGAGGGATGGTCCAATCAGCACCAAACTTGGGATTTCTGTTAACTCAAAAAATCAAAAAATTTCTGTTAACTATCGATAGATAAACGTTCCCTCCAAGTTTGGTCCAAATCGGTGAAGGTCGAGTCCAAAAGTGTACTCAGTTGACCTGACCCGTACACAAAAAGCACGTACGGAAGAAAAAAAAGATGTAGTGCACCCCAAAAATTCATTTCCGTCGTGGTTTGCTGACACGCGGGCTTTTTACCATTTGTTTAAACTAGGTTTTCATATCAGAATTTCAAACAATCTAGGGTAAATCGGGACTTCAGTCTGAATAGGGACAGCAGTTTTTAGAGCACATAAAGCTTTTAAATTTGGAAATGGATGCACACATTTTGTTGATCTGAGTCTGTTCTAACCGAAACCAATCAGAATAATCAAAACATTGTGCTCCAGCATGTTTAAAACTACTGTCCCAATTCGCCCCATGTGCCCCGATTGACCTCAGTTTACGGTAATTTAATTTTTAAAGCAAATCTGTTCAACACGCAGAAAAATGTTTTGTAGAATCAGCCTGTACGAGGTTTGATTCAACAAAATATTTTGTTGAATATAATCAACAAAATTTTTGTATTGAATCAACTCTCGCATTTTGTTGTTTCAAATCGGCATATTTTGTTGTTTCAAAGCTATTTTTTTGTTGAATCTACCCTCATTTTTGTTGATCAAAATTTGACAGAAAGCGCGTTTAAATCAGATTTTTGTTGAAACAACGTGGGTATTTTGTTGAAATAACCCAGACATTTTATTTTAAACTGAGGTAAATCTTTCAATTCAATCAACAAAATATTTGATTAAAATAAGAATGGTTTGTTTTATTGATATCATTTTTTAATTACAACAAAAAACACAAATTATATGTTACATCACGTTCGGCATGTGTGCAGTTTTGATGTCTTGAATAATTAATCTGGTGTTGCTTCCACCGCCGCCTCCCGATTAAAGATCAATGACAAATCCTTTGAGATGTCACGGCACGGGAATGGGCCATGGGCCATGTTAAAACTGACGTCCAGGTTATTTTCTGCAAGTGAGAGAAAATAATTAAAATGGGCATAAGTAGTAGCTTACCATGAAAGTACCATCGAGAGTTGGGGGGTTTCATTGAATTTGCTAATTTAGGTTGATTTTCCGCCCTGTAAACAACACGCAATGGAACTTGTGGCGGTGTCATAATTCATATTTCAATTGATGGTGTTGAGCCGCCCTGGTTCCGATTGCTGATGGAATCGCCCTGAACGCGTATTATCTCACGAGTATTTGGGCTCAGCAAGCGGACAGGCCACGGAAATAATACACAAACGAAATCACCGCCTTTAACAAAAAAAGGACTTCGAAGCTTGTTCACTAGCCGTTTTTCAGAAAACTGAACAATTTGACAGATTACGGGCACGTGTTAATAACAATTATTTTGATTTAAACCAGAAAACACTATATTGTTGATTCAACGCGGTTCTGTGTAGAATCAACGCAATAATTTTGTTGTTATTTCCAAAAGGGTTTGACAAAGTTAATTCAACTCAAAATTTTGAGTTGATTCAATTGGTTTTGAGTCTTATTTCAACAAAAAATCGTCAAGTCAAAACAACAAAATATTTTTTTGATTCAAACATGCTTGATTTTTTTGCGAAACATTTGTAAAATTGATTTTTAACAAAGCTTTTCCATTTGAGTTTAAAACTGTTCAATGCATCATGGAAATTGTGCAATCATCTTATAAACATTTTTTTTACCTGGATCCGATAACAACTGAAGCCTTGGCTCTTTAAAGAAATCAGACGATGACAGCAACGTGTCAAAGGAATGTAATATCATGGTGCAAGCCATCACACTCTCTATTCATTGATTTTCCAATAAACGCGAGGTCTTATCAATAAGTCACTTTCAAAGCAAATCTACGACCTCTTGCACTGCTAGTTCCACAAAAGTATAAAAGTTGAAGATATATAGATACAGTGAAACCTCTTTTTACGCGGTGCGTTACGTTTTTCTAATCTGTCGATTTCTCTGGAACGACGCAACATTTTTGCAATCTTTTAAAAGCAATTTGTAGGTTTTGTTCAGATCTACAAAATGTAGCTCGATTGATGCTCAATAAGCAAAACCTCAGTGCCTTGTGGGTGAGACTCTGGGGGACTTTTCGATTACAATAAAATCAGAACATTTTGGACAGTCAAACCTAACGCTTTGGCGTAATCAATTAAGAGAAAACCACTCCTTCGATCATGGAAGTTCTATAACTTATGGGTTTAGAGAAATCGACGAAATAAAAAGTGCAAGGCCACCGCGTAAAAAGAAGTTTCTCTGTATATCATCACATCTTTGCACTCAGCTCTCAACCAGTCTCGTACGAATGCAGTACTTCTCTTATACATAAGTTGTATTTTGCAGGTAAACAGTAAAAACAATGTGTTATTTTGAATCCGGAATTTTACATTTTTACTCATTATTCTGACAGAATTATTCAAAAAAAAAAGTTAATATTCGACCAACCACAATTCAGACCTTCACTAATTCAAATTTTATTACGATGATTTGATTACCCATCCAATATTTGAGATGCGGCTTCTAAAAAGTGTATAATTAACAATCAAGTGCTTATGACTTTCGATAGGATTGTCAGATCATCAACGTTTTAAACTCGTTAGAAAGGACTTTTTTAGCCGGGACACGTGGTGTGGGAGTAAGCGTGGTTGCATCTCACCCGGTCGGCCTGGGTTCGATCCCAGAAGGTCAAAAATCAAAATCAAATTATTTGCTCTACACCATTGCTGCCTTGGCGTTCTCGATTGCGAGATTCCTACTCGAAACTAGGTGTCCGAAGGCTTGATTGTTGAGTCAATTGCAAACTTTACCTTCCATTCACCCCGGGGTTCGAACTGACGACCTTTTGATTGTGAGTCCAACTGCCAACCAGCGACTCCACCGAGGCAGGACCCAGGAAGATGAATTCTACAGCTTGATTGAATTGTTGATTCTGGAAACACCGGACGTCGATCCGATGCGCACCTTGGGGACAGAATGGACAAGCCTAATTCCTTCTGGAATGTGTTCATTGGACCATCCCCTACACACCTGTATTTATTCCGAGTGAACCCATGTTGTCCCCAGACCTGTAGGAACAATTGAACGAAAAGCACAAAAATTCCATAGCAATTTCCATGTCAACTTTAAACCGCTGGGGACAGGCCAATTCTCAACCAAATGGGCTGATATTTGGCAAGAGAGTCCCTTTGGGTATCCTCTACAAGGGGAACCTCGGTTTGCCGTAATCTGAGAACTTTTTTGTTTGGATGAAACACCCTAATACATACTTTTTACAACTTTTAGTACAGTGCACACACTTCATTGAGCAATACCGAATGTTCTTCGAATTCGTAACCCTCAACAATACTGAATAGTTCACCCAAGGTGAAATAATAGCAATTATCAACCCTTTCTCAAGCTCCACAGCGAGAAACAATTAGAATGCCAAGCGGGCGGAAGACTCGGCACATTGCATGGAACGAACCCGTGCTTTCCACGCACTTGGTATTCTAGGTCATGACCGTAAAATAATGTAGACAAATAATCATAATTGATCCAGCTTACACAGGTATTGCGAGTACACCTTTTTGAGCGAGTATTTCTGTTGTAATGAAACATCAATGTTTCCTACTTAAAAGGTTAACCATTCTCAGAGAACAATATGATAATTTAACCGCAACTGGAAGAAATGCTTTGAGAAAAAGGTTTCCTTTGTAAAGTAAGCGTAATGCTCGAACGAATTCTTTGCTTTGCTAATGAAAAAAGGGTCTGAGGATTTTTTTTCCAAAGCGTTACTTTTCACTTACCGTTTCTATCGTTTTTTCACGTAAGCAGAATTTTGCCATCCTGGAAAGATGTTTGGTTTAATATTTTTCGCTTATGTATAGTATCGCTGGGAAATAGGATTATTATACGAAGACGTCCACTTTCCGGATTTTTTCCCACAATTTTCAAAAGCCCTTAATCCGCTTTCGAAGATACAAGGTCGAACAGAAGAAACTGATACGCACACACACACACACAAACACATCATAACCTTGTCAATATTGATTGCCATCAGCCAACGAGAGTAGATACTCCACTCAAAGTATTGAAAGGTAATAAAAGTGTAATAAGTTTGTTTCTTGTGTAGCCCCCTGCTGGCCGTTTGTCGAAGCAGACAAGCTGGTTAAGGTCCCTTCTCGGACGCACCACGGGACATTCAACGGAATACCAACGACAGCGGCGTCGGAGCCTGTCAGCGGCGTCCAAGTTTTCCTTCTTGTTCGGCGAAAGTTAAATATTGTTTAATGACTTCCTGGCTGGCAGTCGGGAGCAGATCAGTTTGATCCGGTTAGACCCCGTCAAGTTGACGTAATGGGCGAGAAGGGGACTTATTTTTATCATCATAGATTTTCATTACCAGACTAGCAAAACTGCACACACAGGAAAGAAATGCTGCAGAAATTGTCAGCTTGGTTTTGGTACATAATGTAGCAGCTGTTGTGAATATTTATACTTAAGGAGGTATTCGACTATGACAAACAAACTAACCCTCTTTGTTTATTTGCCTGCGTTTGTTTGCAGAAACGTCATCCTGCTTACAGTTCACTTTGTTTGCAAATTTCCCGCAAACAAGTTTGGCAAACTGTCAAAAACGAAAAAGTGTGAGTTTGTTCCTTGTCCTATTCTAATACCTCCGTTAGGATTTAAAAATCTACTGCAATTTCTTATGCTTGATAATAATACTTTTGAGCCAAAATGGATATCTTTTCATTAAGTAGGTTCTCTAGGCAACACTTTTTACCTAAAAATTAAACATACAGCATTATTGTCCACCACCAATCAGGAAACTAATAAACCATTGCTGGAAATGAACTCACTCGAAACATTAAAGTTTCATCCCCAACGGACGAGAATAATGAGCTTTGAAGTCCTGTCTCGAGTGCCCTCGGCCAGTCCGGTGTTCTTGAGTGTCCAGTGCAGGTCGGAGAGGAATCAATTACAAACTTTTCTTTTTCCTCCACAGCACACCATTTGAACAATATGAAGCAGAGAAAAAAAAGTGGAATCAGGGACCCCAAATTGCCTGGAGTGGTTCAATTTTTGCTCGTCCTTTTGAAGTACTTGGTTTTTTTTCCTTGAACAAAGTACGGGATTTTATTGGATATTAATTTTATTTTTCACTTGCACAAATGCTATACAGATTGTTGAAACGCTTTATTTTCAGTGAATTGATGCATTGGGCTTTTTAATCCCTCGTATGCATTGGGAAGTTTGAAATACAATCAATTAATTCGATGAAAATCGATGCAAAAAAGGAGGATAGGAGACCTGAAACAAATCTGTTGTATTGAAAAGTTCATAGTTATGTTCTTTGATGAATCATATTTTTATTAATTTAATTTCCCCGCTTTTGATATCCGTAGAAATTAATTACATGGAGGCTTCTTTCAAGCAATGTTTAATTGGATTGCGTTAAAGCTTGACTTAAAGCCAAACTCGTGGATTAAAATTGATGGTTTACAAAAATCTTACCCAAAATATGGACTTTTTTAGTTGTGAATTTCCGTAGTCCATGTCGAATGAATTTCAGATTATTTTTCCATTCCAGTCGAAAATCTAATTGATTTTACATTATTTTTTTTTAGATTTCCTAATTTTTCTCTTGACCTTTAAATAGATTATTTTATGAAAACTTCACTTCTTCTCGGTCTAAAACAGATAAAAAAGCAAAGCTTTTTTTTTTTCTTGTTCAGCGTTCTGATGCCAGTACTTCTAGGATTTAGATTTTGTTTTATTTTGGAAGTCACATATATTGATTTCTATCGCTCCAAACAAAGAGTTTTTTTAATAGGCCTATAAACATTAGGATGTTACAAAAATAACTTTTTGGCGGGCTTTCAGGGGTTTGTTCCGGTGGGCATACTGAGCCCAAATCCCAAATATGAGCATGATTGGATTTTTTTTTTTTTACTGTGAACAGACACGGACCACTGCGACACTTGCGTATCTATTGTAGTATGATCTGTTCTCAGGTTTTCTGTTTTGCTGCTATACACAGCCTGCCGAACGATCGTCTTCCGTAGCGCTATTGTTTGAGCGAGACAGTATTTGACGAATTATTCGAGCAGTTGCCCCCTCTCATTCCCCAGACCAATCCCCCAAATGCCATGCCACACGAGCACGAGAGACCGATCGGAGGACGTGGAGATGAGCGAGATTGAGGGGAAATCTCGTTTATTTTTGACCCATCTAGAGATCGTTACCGATCATATAGCCCAATCTTCAGCTCGAATTTTGCCTGAGAGCATGTGACCGAGTCGAAAGTAGCATTTGAAGCTCTTCTCTGTGTATTGCTGCAGAGTTCTTCAACGCTCAGACTCAGTCGCCAACAGATCGTCCGAGAGATTGGATGGGATGGGTTTTGGGGAGGCTTGGGACTTGACAAAGTCAATTCCCGCAGCAGCCGATATCCCCTCTCGACCGCCACCTACCCCTTTTGCCTCGCCAGATGGGTTTCAAGCATGATTGGATGCTAGTGATGTTTTTGGTAAACGCATTGGTGGCCAAAGTGCCTCAAAAATATACATTAAAAAAAGTATTTTTACTTGTTAAATCCCATTTCAAATTTGAAGGGCGGGGCGCCAGCTCCTGTTACGTCCAATCAAGCTCATATTTGGGATTTGGGCTTAGTATGCCCACCGGAACAAACCCCTGAAAACCCGCCAAAAAGTCATTTTTGTTACACTCTAATAAACATACTAAACACAATAGCTTATAGGACCTTTTCAAAAAAGTTCGCAGAACATTTTTCTAGAAACATCGAGTGACGGACCAAATTGGCTTTAACTTGAGTTCCATCCAAACTCGGAATAGAATTGCTCAACTATTAGCAAATTGTGGGAGATAGCGCGATGGCAAAATATTTAATGACAAAATTTAACAATTTCTATTAAATTCAGCATGCCACGAGAGCATTCACGTGTAAGCGGCATGCATTCCTGGGATGGCATGGCTCTGCTGCTCGTGAATGCCACCGTATCCTGTTCCAGGGCACCATAGATACTTGCTTTATTTAGAAAAGAGAGAGAAAAAAAGTTTCTAGCCGTATCCCTTCTGGTCAACTTGCTGATCGATTTCGATTTATTTTTATCGGCGATAGCGACGATTTCAAGAAATAAATAAAGGTCTTCAGCCTCTCAGATGTCTGATTTGCGTTTTCCTATCTTCTTTTTCCTCAGATCAATCGGAAAGTTCCACTTATCTGCAAGCGTTGTAAAAAAAAAGCCGCAAAAATTGCTCTCACGGACACGATGCCCGGAACCTGTCACAGGCTCCGCATACCGTCGCTCGTAAGCAACCGGTCCTCGAAGGGCACCAACAGCAGTGACCTGGAACCGATAACGCCCCGCAAGGAACGCCACCGGGTCACGATGATGGGCGCGGCCCGCGTCGGCAAGTCGTCCATCATTTCGCAGTTTTTGTACGAAAAGTACCTGTCGCGGTACAAACAGACCGTCGAGGACATGCACCGGGGCGAGTACGAACTGCCGGACGGGTCCTGTCTGACGCTGGACATACTGGACACTTCCGGCTCGTACCAGTTTCCGGCGATGCGAGCCCTGTCCATTAACATTAGCGGAGCGTTCATCCTGGTGTACGCCGTGGACGACGAGGAGACCTGGCTGGAGGTCGAGCGGTTGAGGGAACAGGTGAGACACTGTGATTTATTTTTAAGTAATGCTACCGTAACATTAGGTCAATGTGGAATTAGGGTGACAATTAAAAAAATCGACCTCCAAGTCGCTATCTATAAACCATGACGTTTAGTTAAGCATTTCAAAAGCTATGCTAACAAAACAATTTTTGTAAGAAAACCCGGCATGTTATATATTTTTAGAAAGGTATTTGATAGACCTTTCCAACGAGTCCAAAACATTGAAGATATACATTCCTATCAAAAGTTATTATCACTTAAGTGTTATTTATACACTTTTTGAAGGCCGGATCTCAGATATTTGGATGAAAACGTTGTCCGGATCAGGGAAGGTATTTGCCGATGGGCCTCCAAAAAGCTTTTTGAATTTATTTCCTTCCAGTTAAGGAATTTACTATAACCATGTATGGAGAACTTGTAGATATTTTACTAATGAACAACTTTGTAGAACATTGTTTTGTTCTAAACTGAATGCTGTTGACATTAGAGCGTAAACAAAAATCCCCTCACCATCGCGAGTGAGGGACGCCGATGGTGGCATTTTTAGACATTGTTTACGCTCTAGTGTCAACAGCATTCACTTTGGAACAAAACAATGTAGGGGAACTATACCCTTTCTCAGCCTATTTCTATTATCGGCCTATCAGCACTTTGATCATGAATTACAGCTTTCATAAAGTGTTTTTGACTGTTCCAAAGTGATGAATAGCTCAAATAAAAGTGAGCAAACAGCTCTCCCTTGTTGATACATCTGAAAATGTTGATTTAATAGCGGAAAACGGCAAAAGTGATGTAAATTGGTCAAACGGCTTAGAGTGATTAAAATGGGCATATTTCCCCTACTACAAAATTGTTCGTTTGTACAAAATCTACAATTGCTTCATACATCATTATAGTGAATTCTGTAACTGGAAGGTAATAAATCAAACGAGGGCTTCGCGATGGTTTTTTGCCTGGTCCGGATCCAGCATACAACCCATCGTTGGATGGGTAGTCAAAAAATCTTTCCAACGAGCCTATAATATTGATGATTTGACAAGCCTTTTAAAGAAATGAGTGATAAAGCTAAACTTGTTATAGAGGAGAAAAGCAACTCGCGACAAAATTTTGAGGCTAGGAATTTTGACAGGTATGATTTTCATAAAGTATTCGTCTCCTTTTCTCTCCCACAGAAAACCTGGGAACGCCAAAATGTTAAAGTCACTCACAAAATGAACTTTGAGTGATTTGAGTTCATTTCTGACGTCACGATTTTCTCCTCTATACTTGTTGAAGGGGAATGATGACATTTTCACTAATGAGCAGTTCTCTCAGATTTCGGTCATTCGATTTTTTTTTTGTATTTTTTAATCCGGCTGAAACTTTTTTGGTGCCTTTGGTATGCCCAAAGAAGCCATTTTGCATCATTAGTTTGTCCATATAATTTTCCATACAAATTTGGCCATACAAAAATGATGTCTAAAAATTCAAAAATCTGTATCTTTTGAAGGAATTTTTGATCGATTTGGTGTCTTCGGCAAAGTTTTAGGTATGGATACGGACTACACTGGAAAAAAATGTTACACGGTAAAAAAAACTTTGGTGATTTTTTATTTAACTTTTTGTCACTAAAACTTGATTTGCAAAAAAACACTTTTTTTAATTTTTTGATATGTTTTAGGGGACATCAAATGCCAACTTTTCAGAAATTTCCAGGTTGTGCAAAAAATCTTTGAGCAATTTATGAATTTTTGAATCAATACTGATTTTTTTCAAAAAATCGAAATATTGATCGCAAAAAATTTTCAACTTCATTTTTCGATGTAAAATCAAATTTGCAATCAAAAAGTACTTCAGTGAAAATTTTGATAAAGTGCACCGTTTTCAAGTTAAATCCATTTTAGGTGACTGTTTTGAAAATAGTCGCAGTTTTTCATTTTTTTAAATTAGTGCACATGTTTGCACCTTTGAAAAAAATATTTTTGAAAAGCTGAAAAAATTCTCTATATTTTGCTTTATTGAACTTTGTTGATACGACCCTATGTTGCTGAGATATTGCCATGCAAAGGTTTAAAAACAGGATTTTTTTTGTTTTCTATGTCTTACCCAAACAACACACCATTTTCTAATATCGATATCTCAGCAACTAATGGTCCGATTTTGAATGGTAAAATTTGAAACATTCGTGAAATTTTCCGATCTTTTCGAAAAAAATATTTTCAAAATTTTTAAACCAAGACAAAATTTTTAAAAGGGCGTAATATTGAATGTTTGGCCCTTTAGAAATGTTTTTCTTGGTTTAAAAATCTTGAAAATATTTTTTTCGAATATATCGGAAAATTTCACTAATTTTTTATCATTGAAAATTGGACTATTAGTTGCTGAGATATCGACATTGGAAAATGGTGGGTTGTTTGGGTGAGACTTAGAAAACATCAATTTTCCTGTTTGTTTTGCTTGTATGCAACAGAGACGAACTGCACTAATTTTCCATGTAGTATGGTCAATTTTTGTAGGCATCTCATGCATCGTTAACGTGCAGACTTCCATCATTATCATGATTTTTCGTTCAAAGATATAAATTTTGCGTCGCTTTCAATATTTTGACAATATTCCTTCAACAAGTTGTTTAGAATAGTACCCCACACATGCTGATTCCTTTTGGTAACGATTATCCCATTCCCTGCAATGATTGCCAACTAAGACGTCAATGACTGTGCCACAAAATTATAAAAATTTTGAAGCACAATTGATTTAGATCAGAAATTCTTTCAGTGGCTTTAAGAAGGCAACAACCGGCACATGCTGATTCCTTGTGGTATTGAAATTCGTCAAATTGAATTTAATACAGAATATTTTATAGTGATGATGGTGGTGGAACTAAATAAATGCAGTGATGCCTTCTTCGTGGAATCCCGGTGAGATTGTTCCAAGGAAAACGATTGTTGTTGCCGAAGTCTCGTTTTTCGTTTAAGAACTAAACAGGGAAATAAGTTAACCCACTAATATTTTAGTATCATCATATTCTTTAAGTTACTCAGCATTGCTCCGGAAGAAGCATTAAATATGACTTTAGTGTAGATTCATTTTGTATCGTCGTATGTCTATTCGTTGATTTGTGAGTTTGTTAAATCTTTCCACAGCCGGCTGTCTAAGATTTACCTGCTTTAAAATAATCCCTTAATTCCTTTAATTTTATCGACAGCAGCATCCGGTTACACGCTTTGAGAATATGTATAATATATCAAACAACTAAAATTTAACAAAATGGCAAAAGTCAGTCCGCAATTTTCGCACTCTTCTTACTTTACCAAATCTTTTCCTTCTCTTTCTAAATCATATCAGAAGTTTTAAGGTATCTTTGTATGGACTGAGCACTTAATAGCGTATCGATTTCCTTTCAATTCATGTTTATTTCCTTAAAAAATAAATAAAGTATCGCTTCAACTTTCAGTACTGACAATAAATAAACAACACTTTAAAATATTGGTAAACCAATACATAAAAATCTTAAAGGTTAAAAACAATATCGGTTGCATCAATTGGTGAAGGTACTACAAAAAAACAGTTAAGAATAGAGCAATTCCAGCCCAAAACAGGAATTTTTCAGGTACTTTTTTCTCGACCCTCTCCGATTTCAATGAAACTTTATAGACATGTTATCCTACGCTTATATAAGCCATTTTTGTGTATATGGAGCCAGTTCCACACGATAATGACATTTGAGAAGGGCGTAAGTGTTTTAAATATTTTTGTAATTCGGAATTTAAATATTTCTGTATCTCGAAGCCGTTGCATCGTATCAAAAAGTGGTCAAAGACAAACTTGTAGGAAATTTGACGGGCTTTTCGATAAAAATACACTGAAAGAAAAAAACACCCAACTTTTATGAGATTTTTTTTATTTTTAAGTTTAAAAGTCAAATTTGAGGGGGAGCCCACGATTTTTTTTCGTTCAAAATTTTTGTGAAGATAGCCTAAGATTTTACAAAAAGACTCACGAAAAATGCAGGATGGAGCAACTCACCTAAACAAATACAAAAATCATTTACTGAAACTGTTTTTTTGAAAATTGCTCTAAACGTCAAAATTTTCAAAAACCGAATACGGGAATCGATTCTCCAGACAATTTTACATAAAAGTCTCTATATTGAACATTGTCCTAAGTCCAATCCTTGTGAAGTTACAGCGGTTTTAAAAATAAAAATGTTGAAAAAATAGGTTTTTTGATGGTTTTTGGCAATTTCTATATGACAGACTTAATTTTTCAGTCTTGTAAGTATTTTTACCGGAAAGCTCGTCAAATTTCCCATAAGTTTGTCTATGACAACATTTAAATTGGATGTATGAGCTTGCAGATATAAGCTAATTACATTGCTCATAATTGAAAACATCATATTTTTTCAGTGTAGTATAGTAACCTGGATAGTAAATTAGCTTATATCTGTAAGCTCATACATCCAATTTAAATGTTGTCATAGACAAACTTATGGGAAATTTGACGAGCTTTCCGGTAAAAATATTTACGAGACTGAAAAATTAAGTCTGTCATATAGAAATTGCCAAAAATCATCAAAAAACCTATTTTTTCTACATTTTTATTTTTAAAACCGCTGTAACTTCACAAGGATTGGACTTAGGACAATGGTCAATATAGAGACTTTTATGTAAAATTGTCTGGAGAATCGATTCCCGTATTTGGTTTTTGAAAATTTTGACGTTTAGAGCACTTTTCAAAAAAACAGTTTCAGTAAATGATTTTTGTATTTTTAGGTGAGTTGCTCCATCCTGCATTTTTCGTGAGTCTTTGTAACATCTTAGGCTATCTTCACAAAAATTTTGAACGAAAAAAAATCGTGGGCTCCCCCTCAAATTTGACTTTTAAACTTAAAAATCAAAAAATCTCATAAAAGTTGGGTGTTTTTTTCTTTCAGTGTATTTTTATCGAAAAGTCCGTCAAATTTCCTACAAGTTTGTCTTTGACCACTTTTTGATACGATGCAACGGCTTCGAAATACAGAAGTATTTAAATTCCGAATTACAAAAATATTTAAAACACTTACGCCCTTCTCAAATGTCATTATCGTGTGGAACTGGCTCCATATACACAAAAATGGCTTATATAAGCGAAGGATAACATGTCTACAAAGTTTCATTGAAATCGGAGAGGGTCGGGTACAACCGATTCCCTATTTGTCATGGAATTGCTCAATAGTTAAAATGAAAACTCTAAATGTCATTGTGTGTACTCTGAAGCCGGCTTTATGAGTTTAAATATAACAATCTAATAATAATGCTAATTTAGCACAAAAACCCAAACAATTAAACCAACATACATATCACCCGCAATACCTTTCGAGGTATATCCTAGGGTCCTACCTTTCTACTAATATTGAGTCCAAAACTTCCCTACAAACATCTATACCACTACGGTGACGCAGGGATCCTTGCGCACTTTAGATAGGTGTTTACTAACATTCCTTCCGTTCCCCAAAGGATAGCTTGGACCCGGCGAGGACCCCCTTATGCCCTGGGCTGTATTACACACTCATCAAAAGATGAAGACATGGTATCTCCCGTGTTGGATTATTGTTCCGGATGAGGGTCTAACACAACCACACCAAACAGAGGGATAAGCGTTGTGGAGCCATCCGTGGATAGGGCGTCCTAAAATGCTAATATTTTATAGTGATGATCAATTTTCTTCGAAAATGATCAATGGCATCACCTTAAAATTGTTGTGCCAAAAGCATAACAGACAATAAAATTGACATTAATAAGCCGCATGGTAGAAGTAAAGTAAACAACATAATTGGAAAAAAACCTGAGAGTTTATTCAAATTGCTTTAATCCAATTTAATTATGATGAAAATTGGTACAAAAGTGAAAGATCCAATCAGTTATGCAATAACAAATGAAAACCAACTCAAAATTAATTATTTTTTCAATCTGATATGTAAGTAAAGTAAATCTTTCCCAGTTCCTGAGGGGAACACCCTTGAAGAGTATCGGGGCCGGCATTTACAAAGCGGATTCAGTGGCAGTTTCATTCTCAACTTAATGTTAACATGTTAGGGTTAATGTTAACATTCCATAGGTCGCCTCCCTAAGGTGTCGTGATAAGGTCCAGTTTGTGACGATACACTACCTTCCCTTTACTAAGTAATCGATTCCAGAAGGGAAAAGATCACCAGTTGTGTTGGTCCGAGCCGGGATTTGAACCCCGATCTACCGCTTACGAGGCGGAAGCGTTACCACTGGGCTACGTGGCTCGGTCAAAATCTGATATGCGTTGTTCATTAATATCCCGTACAATGGAACAGCCCATCTCATCCAACAGCTGTATTGGCTTTTGTGAGTTCTTCAGAAATTCACTAATAAATTGATTGATCCAATTTAAGCTCTCCAAATCACCACGGAAAGTGTTGCGTTGCGATGCATTGCGTTAGCATTGTGCAATATCATAATTCAAATAAGTTTCGATGGAAAATTGTGAGAATTAATTTATTCTAGCGATTCAACCAAACATGCCAGCATGTACAATTCCCACAAGGGGAATAAATTTGGCTATTCTGCCATTTTAGCCAGAATTCGTTTTGCTAGAAGGCTTGTAGTTCGAAGAAGCTTATAATGAATGTTGAACTTTTCAATTTTATTTTAAGTGAAAATTCTTTTCCATCTTTTCCCCCCCTTCCAGATCGTCGAAGCGCGTGGTCTGCGCGTGCCAATCGTCATCGTGGGCAACAAAGCGGACATCCCGGAGGAGGACCGCCAGGTGCAGCAAAAGGAGGCCCAAACCAAGGCCACCCTCGAGTGGGGCTGCGGCTACGCCGAGTGCTCGGCCAAAAACAACGAAGGCATCCTGACCGTTTTCAAGCAGCTGCTGCGCCAGGCCAACATCGAGTACAACCTCAGTCCGGCTGTTCGGCGGAGACGGAAGTCGCTGCCCAACTACGCCAGCAGCCAGGGCCAGAACCGACCGAGCACGGCCCGGTACTACCTGAAGCGGCACTCGTGCACGGTTCAGTGAACTGCTAGTGCTAGTGATCGGTGTTAGTTGCGTGGGCGTGTGTGAAATTGTATGTGTGGCTTAGAATGGATAGAATGCGTAGGAGGTTGGTTCTAAATTATAAAAAAAAACATCCTAAAATTAAAACAATGACACAAAAAACGATACGACGATAGCAGATTGCCTGATAAAACCAAATGAAAAACAAAACATCAATAACCAGTTGTAAAGTAATGTTTAAAATGCAATTGTTTTACTAGACGAGAGTACTAACAAGTTGGTGTGTCAAAATGGTTAAGTTGTAAGTGTGTTTAAGAAACGTTTGAAGAGCAAGAATTTGAATGGTGGATTAGGTTCGCTGTCATTTGGATGGGCTTAGCGATAAGTGAAGTGATGTTGAGATATGGAAAATTGTACTTGATGAACGACACAAACTGTTTGATTTGTTAAGCTTTTTTATGAAACAAAATGTTAGATACTCCGATGTTAGCTTAATGTCATGCATTTACGTAAAGACATAAAAATCCGTAAGATTTTTAAACGATTTATACACCCAAGGAAACAACCAAAGCTTATAATAAAATATTATATACCTAAGAATATCCAATGCTTTTTTTAATTTTGATCCAAACAAGATGACCATCCAAGAGACACATACAACATAGTTGATTCAATGAGTTAATCATGACAATCAAATGGTTTGAGATGAGAAGTATAACTTAATATGCCGCTTGATACGCACGAATCAAAAGTAACGGTCACATTTAGATGAAATTTGTTGAACCTAAAATGCCTATAAATTTGGATTTTTTTTAGTTATGTTTCTCAAACAAATATTATTTCTTATTTACAAATTTAATTTACCTTCCCCTAGTGGGAAAATTACCAATGAATCTGAAAATGCATTCCGTTTTCCGATTCAAAATCATTTTCATTGAGAAAATAATGACACCATGAGAAGATTAAAATAATGCTATTCATCAACATGTTTTAATTATATTTAACTAACTTTTTAAACTTTTCAGAATGTGTTTCCTAATATATTATCCAGATGTCATGGCCAGAAATTAATTCATATACAATTAGAGGTTTTTTTTTTAGGTGTTAATCGCCGCGAATTGATTTTTGGTTTTTTGATCGATTTGTTTTTGGCGAACATTGTCGAGATTTTCAATTTCCCGGGAATCGAGAGTTGAATTTGGCCGTTTCCCGGGAATTCCTGGGGCCCGGGAGTTTTTTTTCTATGCCAATAGTGGCAAAAACTTAAAAGGAAATGTAATAATATTGTTTCTTTTCAATCAATTAAGTTACATTCAATTCATACTTATTCTATGGAACGTTAACTTCAGTATCCTTTTTATCATAGGAACGATATCTACCCTTTGATATTTTTTTTTCTGAGTCTGCAAATACAAGATCGTTTCTTGTGCTATTTGGGACTCAAAATTGTAGTCTAAAATGTTAACGAATCTTTATTCGCCCAGAGTGATTTCTCAAAAGTTTCACAAGCTGATTGCATTAACTATAATTAGATTTTTGTGAAGTAAAAAAATTAGCTAAACACAAAATCACTTTTTGACATCAAAAAAGGAAATTACCTTGATACAGCGAAATTACCCTAGGGACTTAAAAAAACGATTACATATGAGGACTGCTATGTTCGAGAGAGGATATGGAAATTGAACTTATTTTGAAAAAGCTTTTCCTTCTTAGAAATAATAAATAAAAAAAACTTAAGATTTCATTTCTGGGGTGTAACTGCTAAGTATGCTTCAAGATAAATTCTGGGGTCCAAATTCTTTTTTTGGCTTCTCTCAATTATAGTTTTTGGAATTTTCGACAAGTCAAATTTTAAACTTTTTGAATAAGAAGATCAGAGAAGCATTGGTTTATTCGAACTTGGACATCGAACATTGAACTTCCAATATTCTAAACAATTTAGAATTTTTCAAATAATTTTCTGATTAGTTTATATAATTTTGCTTTGAAATTTATAAGTATGAAATTTCCCGGGAGTCTCGAGTGAATTTCCCGGGAATCGAGAGGTCCCAAAATGGATCTTTTCCGGGATTTTTTTCCCGGGAATTCCCGCTCGTCACCCTCTAAATACAATCATAGTACACACAGTTGGATAAGTAGTCGAAAGACCTTTCCAACGAGTCCAAATCATTGTAGATCTGGCAACCCTGTCTCAAGTTATGACCACTTAAGTAATATTTTTGTACTTTTTTAAAGCTTGATCTCCCTACCTATTTGTTTGTAAACACTTTCCGACCTTTTGTTGGAAAGCTAATCGAGAGACCTTAAAAACGAGTCCCAACCGAGTGACAGCCCAGTTTAAGTTATGAAAGTTATGGTTATTCCAAAGAATTAATAATTCAGACGAAAAATATTTCCGGATCATTTTCTAGGAAGTAATGAGGAAGGAAGGAAGGCGTCAACCACATAGGTGGAATAAGTTAGTTTTTCTCAGTGAAAATAAACTCTTATCGGAAAACGGATAGAATTATCGATTTTTCCAATTTTTCTAAACTATGATCAGATAACAATAGTTTCACGTTTTAAATTATATTGAAACAGAATTAGAAAAAAAACATCGTCAAACTTGTAGGTATTTTCAGTTTAACAAGTTTCTTAGCAAATTTGTAATTATAAATCATGCAACAAAATTGGTTTTAGTGACCACAAAAGATGATATGTTTATGAATTAAACATTTCTATTGATTTATTTTTATCAAACTCAGAACATTGTATTTACCTAACATCAAATTAATATGCATTTTATTAAAAGTTAATTAACATAGTTAAATAACATTTGACTAAACATTTTTCAATTGAAATATTGAAAGTATAACCTTGCGAAGCATCGATTATCCAATGTTTCGACTATCCGAAGGTTTGTATGGGACTTTGAATAATCGACTCATGAACAAAAAATTTGTATCGTGCTTTTTTTTCATTTTCGTACTTTTAGATTCAAATTCAAATTCTGCGACCCCATTGAAGCAAAATTTAAAAAGTTGATGGCCTTAATTTACAACATCATTTCTTTTTCAAAATTACATCTCCACCATTTTAGCCATCATCTTCGATTTAAAGATTCCAAGTCACTTTAGAGTAGATTATGGGTAAGACAACAAGTTTTTTTTTTGTGTTTCGATTTTCCGAATTTCCATTATCTGTGAAATTTTTCTGAGGCCTTCGGATAATCTAGTCTGGACTGTAGCGTGAAATGTGGTAATGAGTTGAACTTCATAACCGAATTTCGGTAAGATGATACCAAATTTGATAGCTTTCAGTTTACCGAACTGTAGGTTTACCTACACACACATTTTCAAACAAAATTGAATCGTTTTACGTAGAGTTGGAACTGACCCATTAATTCGGATGCCGGCCTATTTTCCGACGACTTGTTGGTACGAAATTTCAACGAAAAATCCATTCTATCGACACTAAGACCCCCAAAATCCACACAAAAATGTTTATGTTATGTTTTGTTAAATTTTATACACAATTTTAATAGGTATATAAACTTTTGAACTAAATTGATACTAACATTTATATTCAAACAATGCAGTAATTAGAATTGTCGAAATTTTTATTATCAAGTATTTATCTTCACTCAGTCGCCAGCCAGCGACAAGTTAATACGTGTTTTGCTCGTGTTGTCATCTCGCGTGCTTGGAAGTTTTTGACAGATGGAGGTGAAGGAATCCTCCGAGGAGGAAGATTTTCGTCCCGTCCGCGGGAATCGGAAGCGGAAGAAGTCCAGCGAGGTCACTGGAATCGGCATCGAAGGAGAAAAAGTTGAGAAGACCCTGCTCAACAACAACAAGTTCAGCCCGCTAGCGGATAACAAAAACAACAACAATGCCAGCCCAGCAGGAGGAGGGGACGCCCCGGCGGTTCCACCACCCGGCCAGCCTGCAGGTAAACAAAAGCAACCAGCTTTGGTGGTGAAGAACACCACGGATTTTTACAAGCTCGTGGCGAAGGTGGAAAGTTGTAAATTTGGTTTCAAACCGATTTACAAACTAACCCGATTTGTAACCAAGGCTACCTGCTTCTCTGTCAAAGATTTTGACAAGTTGCAAGAGCTACTCAAGAAGAAGAAAGTGGAATTCTACACCCACGATCGGCGGAGCGAACGAAATCATCGGATGGTTCTTCGTGGTTTTCCTGATGAACTGAAACCGGACGAAGTCAAGTACCTTCTGAAGAGGGATCTCAAGCTGGACGCGCTGGAGGTGCATATCATCAAACGGAAGGAAAAGTCCACCGTGGACGAAATTCCGTACATTGTGGTCTTCCCCAAGGGATACACCAATCTGAAGAAGCTCTCTGCAATGAAAGTTGTGGCAAGCACTATCATCCGGTGGGAGGCCTACCGGAACAAGCGGCCGAACGTGACCCAGTGCAGGAACTGCTTGCAGCTGGGTCATGGAACCAAGAACTGCCACCTGAAAGGGAGGTGCAACAACTGTGGAGGTCCCCACAAGACGGACGAGTGCAAAGTCCAAGAAGACGAGCCGAAGCGGTGTGCCAACTGCTCTGGAGCCCACGAAGCCACGGACCGCAGCTGCCCTAAGCGTGCGGACTTCATCCGGAGGCGCCAGCAGGCGTCGAAACCGAAACCGCCGGCAAGGAAGGCGGAGAAGCAGAGTCCAGCAGTTCCGGCGTTCACGCCGGCGGAGTTCCTTCCGTTGCCGGGTGCAGTCCCGGACGGAAAATCGAAGGATCGCCCTCGCCCCGCAGGAAGAAGCCAAGGAAGCAGTGGTTCCCGAGACGGTGGAGCCACGAAAGAGGAAGCCGGGGAGGTGCTCTACAGTTCTGCTGAGCTGTGGGGCATTTTCTCCGAGTACATCGGCAGATTCAAAACCTGCAAGATCCGCTTGGACCAAGTAACCCTCGTCAGTTACATGATCTCCAAGTATGGAGTGTAATGAGTTTTTTTTTTATTTTATATTTTGATTGTAAACTGATCCTCGGTCCTAACCTGGTCGTAGCACCTTAAAGGACCTAATAAAAATAAGTTATGAAAAAAAAGTATTTATCTTCTAGCTTCATATGGTTAGAATAGAAAAGGCTTAACAATTATCAAGTTTAATTTTGTTGACGACGCTCATCAAACTTTTGCCATTTGTATCAATAAAACATGAAACAAATATTTTGCGATCTAGTGGTAGACTTTATTTTCGTCTAAAATATTTTTTGCAAATCCGTCGTGAAACTACTCAATTTTCCTGGCATTCTCGAGCGACGAAATGGCCTACTTTTCTTTTCCAAAATTAACAGATAAAAAATTAATACCATGATTAATACCATTAAAAACCATGATTCGAGAAAATCGGTTGCAAAAAGTGGACATTTTTTTCAATTCTTATTTAAAAAGAAAGCTTGACTGGTGGTATTTTTACTGATGATACGATAAATCACATCATTATCCTCAACTCTGCTTAAATGTTTCTTAATTTTTGTTGATTTTCGCAATGAAACTCATAAATTAAAAAAAAAAATCGTTATTGGGCCCATCTAACATTCCAACTGTTGTTCATAATGGGCCCTTTTTAAATGCAATTTCGAAGAGAACTGAAAGGGCACTAAAGCGCTGTCACCGGATTGATGTTTTGAATGATGTTCACGGGCCCTTTTGTTTAGTTAGAAATAATGAGGAATTCAGTTGAAATTTTGATTCTTGGTGATGTTTTGTGATTGAATAGTGTAGATAAGGTATGTGAAACATAAAAATTCTTCAAAAGTGTACTGAACAGCAGCCGCGGGACCGTATTAAATATTGTTTTTTTGACGAAGTTTTTCTCTGCAGAAATCCTTGGTGAAAAGTAAACCAAACTTTTTTTGGAAGTGAATTAGTGTTAAGAATGTATGAAAAGTTCACTTTATAACACAAAAATTTCCTCAAGTGCGAGAACCTAACGAAAAATGAAAGGGCACATTTGAACTTTTTTTTTTGGTTTGCAGTGAACATGGTTATGTGCCCTTTTGTGTTTTTGAATTCTCAATAGGAAATTGTTTGTTATCAATCTGATTGTTGGAGGGCATGTAGGGCATGTACTAATGAATGGAATAGTGGAATAATCCCGAATGTTTACGTTTTGGTTTTGTGCCCTAATGAAATGTTTGGCTCGAAATGTACGACTCGTGTTGAAAATAACATCTTTTTGCAACTTGTTTCCTAAACTACAATTAAGGTATTTTCTCTCGTTCGGTATCATTAGTAAAAGCACACCGGATCAGATTTCAAACTCAATCAATTTTATTACACAATAACAGTATAAACGAAAGTATAAAACTTAGCATAGTTTTTAGTGAGCAATAGTCAAAGTATACAGTAGAAACATCACGCACGTTCAGTACGCGACAGCTGCAGTTAACAAAATACTGAGTATTCGTTGTTTTCTGTTCCTGACAATTTAATAACTCATAACTTTTTACGCCTCAAAAACTATTGAAACTGTTGGAACAAGCATCACTCATCTTGGTTTGTTGTTGTCGGTTGGTTGGTACAGTAATTTACTTTGCATTTCGTATTGTTGCCGCATGTATTACGATAGTGTGCTAACGATTCGTTAGAAAAAGGGGAACACGACTTGTTTATTAAGCTAGTTTTTGCTTCCAGTTTGAGCTTTGTTGGTGGAATAGATATTTTATGTTGTATAAAAGGGGAACACTTTGAGCTCTGGATTTTCATTTTTTATTCAGTTTTCCGACAACTGAGAAGAAATGGAATGGACTGAAAGATAACTTTAAAAAAACGTTCTAACGTTGCGTTTAGAATCAATTGGTCAAACTAACCAAAACAAAACCACATTCTGTGAGAATTTCTTCTATGGCTGAACGATGAATTTTTCACAGAATATGAAATAAAATTTCAAAATAGTTGTAATATAACTTTAATTATATTGCTCGGAATGTTCTCCAATGGCTGTCTGAAAAACATTCCTTAAACAATTTCCTCTCAAATTAAAAACAAAAATAGAAAAATAGAAAAATAATTTCAATTTATCTTCCCATTTCTTCCCAGCTATAAAGTTGTTGGTGTTTCAAATTGGTTACGTGTCCGTGATTTTCTCCGGCAATTAACATGATTTTATTTCTCACAACAATAACCCAATCTATCGGTTTAAAAGTTACGTAGCAATATGGTTTGTCGATAGCTTTAAGTGTTCGTATGGTATCGTAGACGTGTTCTTCAGTTCATAATCACACTGGAGTTTCACTAATAGGTTTCACTTATTTATTTGCGTTTATCCCAGAAAAGCAGCATTAGTTGGTTTTGCTATATAAATGGGTAAGTTCAGCGTTCTATCCAATTTAGTTAACTTTAAACTGTATACTGCAAGAATAGCTTTCTTTCAACGATGTATAGAAATGAAACGCTTTGCCAGGAGGCGAGTGGATAACTGCCTCCCACGCGAAGCTTTATGGCTGTTAAGCTCCACGTGGACGGTGCAAAGCTTTCAACTCGCCACTGGCAGTGGCATAAAATAACGTATTAAGCGTTACGGCGACGATGGAAGAAACAGAGAGCGTTATTTAGCTTGTTCTAAGTTAAGCGGAGAGCTTAGTCGGGATACACAACGTGGCAACTTATCTATAGCTCTATAGTTATGATTTGATCGCAGCGCAATATCTCAGTGCGTTAAACTTGAATATTTTATCTATCATCAACGGCCACATAAAACTGGTAACAATTGTACAAATTCTGTTCTGTTATCATAAATCGGAACCACCTTTTTTATTTTGCGTCCCAGCACAGCCTACACGGCGAATTATGTACATCTTGTAGGATTTGGTTTGTGCGAGCAGAGGGCCGTTTCAACGATAAACTTTAAATATGATTCAATTCGCTTGTTGATTACCTCCTTTGAAATCGTTTCGATCTATTATCTATACAGCATGTATTTGTATTTGTTTGCTTAACTTTAATCTTATTTTAAGATTCTAGCGCTTCGCTAATCCCGTTCCACTCTAGGAGTGTTTTCATCTTCAAACAATTGGGTTTATCTTCTAGTAGTCGCGCAATTATAGCCCACACACAATTAACTCTTACAGTACAAAAAAGTCGGCCTTCCCGAGACCTCCTTCCTCAAACAAAGTAAATATCAAACTTCAACGAGAATGATTGCACTCAAACTTCTTCGCCCTCGTCCGAGTTGGTCAGCCGGACCTGGGCCGGCTCGGTCGTAACGCCGTTAACGGCCATCTGCTGATCGCGCCACGGCGTCGTCAAGATCTTCATGCGCTGCAGGAAGGTTCCCGGTGTCACGAGCAGCTTGTAGCAGGCCACCAGCGGGATCATGATCATCGAAGAACCGGCGATGCACCAGCCGAGGGCGTTCGCCCACGGTGGGTAGACGTAGTCCTCATAGCTCAGCGGTTCGTACCCGATCAAGCCGTAGATGATGATGAAGAGCAAGAAAAGCGGCGCTACGAACTTCCAGCAGACGCGCCAGTAGATGCCGGGCGCGAAACCGATCATGTCCTTGATGTCATCGCAGAAGCGTTGCGTTCCTGGGAATGGGAGGGTTTCAAAAATGTTCTCTTTTTGATGTAAAAAAGAATTCTTACCATAGATCCACGACACCGCAATCGCCTCAAACAGTACGGCAATCAGTATCGAGTAACCGGCCGCGTACCGATCCAGCAGCTGGAAGAAATAGAACCCACCCTGGGTACAGCTTGCCAGCCCAACGACAAAATACAGCGAAAACAAGCCCGCCACAAAGATCTCCCGATTTCGGCCAATCTTCGGGAACTCATCGCTGAGCGCCGTAATGATCGCCTCCGAACCACCAAACTGTAATTTTGATCAATTTTCATTGTAATGTTTCATAATCAAAATAAGTTTAACAGTGCTTACCGAGCTATCCAATCCCAGCGTCAGCAGCATCATGAAGAAGATCAACGCCCAGAAGATGCTGCCGGGCATGGTCGCGATCGCGGCCGGGTACACGACAAACACCAGTCCCGGACCTTCGGTGGCAACGTCCTCGATGTTCTGCCCGCTGGCGTGCGCCATGTAGCCGAGCACGGAGAAGATCACAAAGCCGGCCACGAAGCTGGTCGCCGAGTTGATGAAGCTGGTCAGGATGGCATCTCTGAGAGGGAAATTGATGTTTTACAACCACGTGTTGACTTGAAGAACCTTAAACCTTACTTGTAGACATTGTTGTGATACTTGTTGTACGAGGCGTACGCCAGCAGCACTCCAAAGCCGGGTCCCAACGAGAAGAACACCTGCGTCGCGGCGTCCACCCAAACCTCCGCCTTGAAGATCACGTCAAAGTTTGGACTCAGATAGTACTGGATTCCGGAGGCCGACCCGGGCAGCGTGATGCCACGGACCAGCAGAATCAGCAGCACAGCGTACGGAAACAGGGCCGTGAACCAAACCACCTTTCCGGAAGTGCTGATGCCCTTCCAGAGCGAAAAATAACACACCAGGTAGACCACCAGCAGACAAACGGCCATATCCCACTTGATCGTGCCCAGGTCGTGGATGCCGTCACTCTTGTCCAGCTCCAGGATGAACCGACTGCATGAAAGACAACTCTTAATTATCAAAGATCTCCAGACAACGAACCCCTTCCCCCCTTACTTGAAGTACTCGGACGCTGCGGACTGGAACTTGGTCTCGTTGACCGCGGCCACCGTCGAAGTCACCGTTGCGTTCACCCAGGATCCGTTGATGGACGCCGCCGCCGAAGCTGCCGCGGTCCTATTCGGTCCACCAAACTCGAACGGCTTGCAGAGGACCGTGTTCCATTCGTTGTTGCACAGCGTCCACGGCAGGTGGTCCGTGAAGGACGCGAAAAAGAACCGCAGCGACCACGCGATGATCACGTTGTAGTAAAAGTCCACGTAGAACGCGATCAGCACGACCGCGTAACCGATTCCTACAAGTGGGCAGCGTCAATATAGTTTAAGCTCTTCAAGGTGTTACAAGGAAGTGACTTACCCTTGAAAAGGGGAACCAGCCGGCCCCAACAGGTGATGGCACCCTTCCGGTTGAACTGACCCAGCGCGAGCTCCATGTAGAACAGAGGAATGCCGCCAACCACCAGCATAACGCCGTAAGGAACGAGGAATGCACCTGAAGGAAGAAAAAAACATTCTTACGTTATTAATCCGTACAACGTATTCACAACCACGCGTATCCAATTTTAATGATTTTTTTTCCACATATTACGGAATCTAATTTTTGCAACATAACGTAGTTTTTTGCAAACCAAGACCACTATCGCAGTCAGAAAAAAAAAGTATCCAAAATTACTTAAGTAAGATATTTATTTTCAGCTCCCTCCGTGTACGCACGAGAGCATGCAGCTAGTGCTCAGTGCTCCATCGTTTTTTCGATTTTTTTCGCCGTAATTGATTGTGATTACCCGCGAGTTTGCTTCTCCAGCATGCCAAAGGCCGGCCGGCCTCGAAAAACCCGCGAAGTTCGTCTACCGGCCGTGTGCAAAAATGTAAACAAACCAACGCCGTGTCGACCGCCATCGCGCAGGGGAGCGTGAACGCAGAAGGCATCGACAAAAAGTTGCTACACCCCGGATATGTTCCAAGATCACCAGTGCGAACCCGTTCGGGTACCTACGGTGCCAGTGGCACATCAACATCCGCCAACATTCCCATCAGGAACGAGTTCCAGATGCTGAGCGACGACGAAGAAAACAACAACAACACCGACGGTAGCACCACTACCGACGATGACGACGACGATGGTCGTGCACGGAAAAAAGTACCGACGCCAAAAAAGAATAATTCTCCAACGGAACGAAGACCACCTCCAATTTTTGTTTTGGACACGTTGGCGGACGATGTTGACGAGTTGCTGGAAGGCCTCGGATATTGTCTGAAAATCGGTAAGTCGGCAGTGCAAGTGATCACACTGAATAAAAAGAACTTCGACCTGGTGTTTGAAGAATTGAAGCGTAGCAACTTCAACTTCTACACATTCAACCCCGAGAAGCCCCCTGTTAAAGTCGTCTTGCAGGGTTATCAAGACCGTCCGATCTCCGACCTGAAGGGTCACCTTTCGGACGCCGGAATAAAACCGCGGGAGATTAAAGTGCTCTCGCGCAAGACAACGGTAACAGGTACACACACACTGTACCTGTTGTACTTCGACCGCGGCACCGTCCAGATCCAAGACCTGCGGCGGACTAAGACGTTGGACGGTTTTTGGGTAAACTGGCGGTTTTACACCAAGAACCCGTCGGACGTAGCGCAATGCCACCGTTGCCAGAAATTCGGCCACGGCTCGCGGAACTGCGAGCGTGAAGTGCGGTGAGTCGCACCTCTCGGTGGCGTGCGCACTGCCACGAAAGGCGGACTTGGGGGACAAGGCAGAACAAACCAAGCCGCGCGTAAAGTGCGCGAACTGTGACGGTAACCATACCGGCAATTACCGCGGATGCGTCGCGCGCAAGTCCTACCTCGAGGAGCAGGAAAAGAGGAAGAAGAAATCCGCAGCGTCCCACTCTCCTCGGCGAAGTACGAGCCGTTACTGCAGCCGTTCCTGCAGCTGGCCAGCGTACGGTTCCAGCGGACAACCCAGCGTTCCCTTCTGGATGGGGGCGATCGTTTGCAAGCGTGGTTGCTGCCGGTAGCGGCGATGCGGCCCAGCAAGGAGTCACCGGGGAAGATCTCTTTACACTGCCGGAGTTTTTTGCTCTCGCGGGGGAGATGATGCCGCGATTGATCTAGTGTAAGCTTTTCTATTTCTATCCCCTTTCCTTTGCTAATTTAGTAAGTTTTTTCTATATTTTTTCTTACTCTTGATAATCTCTTAGTCATAAGCAATAATCGTTTCCAAAATGGATTGAGATTTAACACACAGCTGAAAGGAACTCCAAAACTCTGTTATGAACTGCAAAAGAACTTATTGTAACATGATTATTCACTAATTAAATCGAATAGAATTGAAAAAAAAAGATATTTATTTCAGGGTTTACTGGTATAATAAGAGGTGTGTAAGAGTTTGTATGAATGAGCTTATTAAAAATGATTTAAATTATTTTTCAGGTTATTTAGATTAGGCTAATAATAAATTCTTCGTAAATTTCGTTAAATCAGTTGCATTCTTTGTTTATCACAGTGTTTTTATTTATTGCGGGTAGTCGTACTTTTTTATAATTCCTTTTAAATGTTGATACTCGATGCGTGTTGAAAATTGATACTAAAACGCATTATTTGATTATTTCTCTTTCCCTCTGTACCTGAAACGAAAAGACCTTCCCATAGCAACGCAGCTCATTAGGCAAGTTTTGTGAACCTCGGTGAACCTCGTTTGATAAATGTACGACTCGTGCTGAAAAAATCCTCTTTTTGCAACTTGTTGCATAAACTACTATTGTCACATCGTTTCTCAAAGCATCTAAAATTAGAGCTTCATTTATTTTTCAAATACACTCAACCCCCGGTGGTTGGTCACTTTTTCGTTTGACACTTTTTTAGTTTGTACCCCGTTGGTTGGTCAAAGTCAAACTAAAAAGTGACGAACTGTCACTTTTTACACGGCGCTCACGCACACTATCAAAACAAACGTTTGGTAGTGTGTGTGAACTCCGTGTAAAAGGGGTGTCAAACTAAAAAGTGACCCCGTTCGTTTGACAACAGTTGGTGTCAAACCATCGGGGTTTGAGTGTAATTGATAATTATATCGGAGGGCCTCGTGCCGTGGTGGTTAGCGGCTTCGGCTGTCGATCCCTAAGTTGCTATGGGGCGCGGGTTCGATTCCCGCCTTATCCTCCTGGTCTTCTATCGGATGGGGAAGTAAAACGTCGGTCCATTTGCGTAAAAGAGGTTTTGGGTGACTCACCACACATAACCTTCGGACGCCTAGAAATGAGCAGAAACTTGCAACAGAGCCCACAAAAGACCCGGGGTCGTTAAAGTGGATTTCTTTGCTAGGAAAGCCTGACGCAATCAATCCATATTTCGATGTTTGAAAATGTTTTTGCACATTTCGGAACTTATTCCAACATGTATTTTCATCCACTCAGATGATTCTGATAACTTTAACAGTCCAGTAAATCAGTGTGACAAAAAGGAATATAAATTTTATTTTCCCTATATTTTTCAACTGGTAAGTCATTTCTCAAGATTTAACGAGATGTCTTATACTTCCCAAAAAATGTATTAATTTAAAAATAGTTACATAAGAACTTTTATTGTTATTTAATCATAATTGAATCTTAGTTTTACGATGTGTAAAAACTAGTCACAAAATTCTAGTTTAGAGACATTAAAGTATTTCCAAGATTATTTTTTACCTTTTTCCCTAGAAGATTCACTAGATTCATTAATCACACGCAAACTCTGTTCCCAACATTGAATCAATCAGTTGTTAAAAGGAAGTCCTCTTCTCAGCTTAGGATAGTAACTTCACCAGTAATGCTTAAACAACGAAATAAATTTAATGAAAGGAAATTTAAGATTAATGAAAAGCTATACCAATTCAATCATTACCCACACTGGAACAAGTCCAACAAATCCAAACCCTCCGACACAAACCCCCAAGTCACACCTCCACACATATGTTTTATGATTGCGATAAGTGTCCCGCTTAAGTCCTTTCACGCGTTCGTGTGTAATAACGTGTGAAAAATGGAAAGCAATCACCGAAGAGGGGTTACTCAGCTGTCCTTCTCTCTGGAAAAAAGAAAAGAAAAATAATAACGACACGAACGAAGAAGGTGTTAGAGCGCAGCCCGTGAAAAAGGGGCTTGGCTCAAAGTCAGTCCAAGTCAGTCGTCCGCTAAGGCAAAGGAGGAAAATGTTGGCGGCACTCTTGTCCGTGGGGTTTGACAATGATGGCAAATTTTCCCTCAAAACGGCTCTTCACGCTGTATAGCGGAGAGAGCCCGCGCCAAGTGCCGGTGAAATGAGAGTGCTTTAAAATTGAAATAAAAGCTGATGCTGGATGGAAGGACCTTTCCGAGGGGGAAGCGGTAGATGCAACGCCACCGCCGAGGAAATGCTACAAGAAATGGGGTCATTTTCACGTTTTGCCCCGACTTATGTCGACCCGACCCGAAGATTGCTGTCAATATCAAGCGGGAAAGGGAAAGAGCTGTGGGAAATATGCTTCTTGCCTAGATGAGCATCAGAAAGGACGCGTCAAGAAGGCAACCAAGGAGGATGTCCTTTTTAAGGAGAAGCACTTTGGGCCGCTATTCATACGGTGTACAACACTGGTTGCGTCGCGTAACAATAGGAAGGAAAAAGGCAACACAAAAAAAAAAATCGGTAATGCTTTTAAGTAATATTCGATTGTGAATGATTGCCGGGGAGTGTGCCAAAGAGCCACGCTGGGAAATTGTAGTAGGATGTTAAGGAAATGTGAAGGAAGAAATTCGTTCCACCTTTTTGAAGTGCACAGGATTAAATGGTAGATTGATTTTTGAAGATGTTTGGTTGATCCCCAATAAGAATGTGACAATTCTCAAGAATTTGAAATCCCCGGGTCGATTTTTGAAGTATTGTTTTAGGAAACTAGGGATTGTAGAAGATTTTGTTTATTTCATAGCATTGTAACTTTATGAAAATTCTCAGTGCTGATCTATGCAAAAAAAATCGATCTACCCAGTTACATACGGGAAATTGATCCTTTTTTCGGATATGATTTTTGGAAAAATGGTTGCTGACCACCGGAGATGTTTTGGGGTTTCCGAAGGAGGTTTTATGCAGGGCTGTGAGTCGGGTTATATTTCAAGTTACTCCGACTCCAACTCCGGCTTTCTACAAATTGTTAACTCCGGCTTCGACCCCGACTCCGGCCTACCAACTCTAGCCGACTCCGACTCCAGCTTTCCAAAATTTGTTGACTCCGGCTCTGACTCCAACTCCGATACCTAATTTGTTTTTTAAATATTTAAAAAACGCATTTTCCGCACAACTATTTTCTGAGTAAATTTGAATTTTGTTGTTTGAAAAATTGGAACATTTTATTGAACTACTTTAAATTTACATTCATTTTTTAAGTTAATAAGCTAGCTACACTAATTTTCAATTGTTTATTTTTTTCAGCAAGTTTTCATTTAATGAAAATTTCAGTGGTGCAGATTTCAGTAAATTTAACTGAATTCAGTAATGAGAAATAGGTGTGCAGTAACTATCAAAGATACCCTGGTTTTGAAATAAACAATTTTCAAAGTTACTATTTTTTAAAGCTTTTTTGAATTTATTTGAGAAGACGTACATGGACATTGTGTGATCCAGCCCAGTACACACTTAAAACATACAAATCATGATAATATTCTAGTATTTGAAAAATAAATTTAATTATATCAATTATATCACCCCGATTTAAGGCATTTAAGAAACATTAGACTTGTTCAACGATATTATTTAAGGATCAACACTTTAAGAGTTTTGTAGAGAAATGGTAAACATTGGGGTAATCGATATATCTAATAAATTCAATAACTCGTATATGCAAAGTTGCATATGCGAGGCATAAGAGCGCCGGTTAAACTGTATATCAAAATTAGTTGCAACTTATTTTCGATATTTTTTGTCAGCTTGAAACACGACATTTTGATTTGTTTTTATTGCATGTAAATGAGCATGTTGCGTTCCAAGTAGAAAATTTATGTAATAGTTGATAATGTTTAAAAAATATAATTATTTTTGTTAGTGAGCAATCACAATAAAAATGCTTCGAAAACATCATGGTATCTGATAAATATCTTGAACCAAAAAACAAAATTCAAAAAAATGTCAACGCAGTGCACGCAATTCAATAAATAAATTTTAAATATAAAAAAATGGGAATTAACCTGAATTATAACAAATATTGAACAATAAATAAGTTCGTAAATTATATTAAATTTTTTGACAAATCCGACTCCAGCTCCGGCTCCAGCTCATACAATTTAGCTGGCTCCGACTCCGACTCCAGCCATTAGAGTTTTGACGACTCCGACTCCAACTCCGACTCCAGGTCCCCAAAAGACCCGACTCCTGGTTTTGAGGTTCTATTCTTCTGACTGAGGTGCTTGAAAACATTATATTTTGGAAATTGTTATGTAAAATTTCACTTGCGTCAAAACTAGACTTTATAAATCTTTAAAAATGTGTACAAGTTGGTTTAAAAAGCCTTATGTAAAACGTAAAATCAAATCACAACATCCATGTTGCCAACATTTTTTTAACATTATCATTCCCTTGGAATACCAGCACGAGAAATGTGTCATTAATAAATAGGCAAATTAATTTATTTCAATAGGTTCTCTTACAAAACTATCCTGAAACAAAGGGAAAAGTTCTACGATCCGGTCCCACATACGAAACCAGTCCCACGGATTCTGGTGGCCACATCTGGAACCGTAATAAAAAGCATCATAAAAAATTATTTAATTTTAAAAATGTCATCTTTTTCAAAAGGAAATGATACGAAAATATAGCAAATTGAATTATGAATTGATAACTTACTTTCATTAACTTTTATCTTTGCTGATGCAGCGTTTGATAACAAAATAAAACATTTTTTAAGCTCTACAAAGATATATTTAGATTAGTCTGAAATTTTACAGATTCTTTTAGGAATGTGTGTCCAACACAAGATGAAACATTACAACCAACAATTTTTGGATCATTGCTATAAAAATCAGGTTCTCGAACAGTGTACGATTTTTGCTGTATTTACTTATTATTTGTTATAATTTTCTAATTTTGTAGTACTTGAATACAAAACTCTTCAGATTATTTCAGAAATATGTATCTAATAAATACTTGATGAAACATTTTGCAACTAGAAACTGTGCGGGTCGTCACGATAATAATTGAATTCTAGAACAATGATTGAATTTTATGCATTTTACGTATTTTTGTAATATTTTTAAGAACTTTAAAACAAAACTCTTCAAATTGCTTTTGAAATATGCGTTTGACATATGATTCCAGCGCTTGATGTAACATTATGCAACCATAAAAATCAGATTCTCGAACAATGTACGATTTTTACTGTATTTACGAATTTTTGTAAAATTGTGTAGTACTTGAATACAAAACCCTTCAGATAATTTCAGAAATATGTATCTAATAAGTACTAGATGAAACATTTTGCAACGAGAAACTGTAGGGTCGTCACGATAAGAGTTGAATTCTAGAACAATGTTTGAATTAAAAAAAAAAAAAAAAACAAAAAAAAATGACAAGGCATGGTCCAACATTTCAATGAAAAAAGTGTTTTAAAGCGCATTTTACATCTGTTTTGCAATCATTAGTTTTCAAAATATCCAAATATTGAAGAGATTTTTTTTTCGCCGAAACAAAAACTTTTTGTGGTGCAGTACATTGAAATTACACAAAAATTTTAAATATTTTTGATCGAGCCAAGACATGCTAAATATGACATTAAACGCAGGAAAATGCATTTCTAACTGTTTTTAGTTGGTTAGATTTCTATTTCCTTTTTTTTATTGGCAAAATATTTTTTTTGCCCCCTGAATTTTAGATCCGATTTTGAAGGAGGGGGGGGCAGGCATAAACTTTGAAAAATATTTGCAAACCCGGGCAGACGGTAATAACAAAATTAATAATATTTCAATAACAAATCCTGTTAAAATAACAAAAAGTGTTATTATTTTATCCTGAAGTTCAACTTCAAGAAGAAAAAATAATAACAGTTTCTGATAAAATAACAAAATTTGGTATTGAAGTGATATTATATTGAAAATGTTTAATAACACGCCAATAATAGGAAATGTTATACATTTCAAAAACTCTCCTAATAACAAAATTTGTTATTCGTTCGGTATACTGACTTAGAAATAAAATTACCATACATCACACAAATGGAAAAGTTTCTAAGTGTCCATAACACAATCTGTTATTATTTTTTCTTTTGTTAAATATGTTTAGATCTTTGGGATAATTTTGTCTAATTTCGTCGGGGTCATTATTTTGGCCATGAAATGGGGTCCTTAAGCTAAAATTATTCTAAAAAGTTGAAATTTTGAAAGTTGATTTTTTTAATTATTTGATATACCCCCTAAGGGACTTTGCTTAAATTGGCTAGAACTATGGGATAATTTTGACCAATTTCGTCGGGGTCATTATTTTGGCCAAGAAATGGGGTCCTTAAGCTAAAATAATTCTAAAAAGTTTGAAATTTTGAAAGTTGATTTTTTTAATTATTTGATATACCCCCTAAGGGACTTTATTTAAAATTGGCTAGAACTATGGGATAATTTTGACCAATCTCGTCGGGGTCATTATTTTGGCCATGAAATGGTGTCCTTAAGCTAAAATTATTCTAAAAAGTTGAAATTTTGAAAGTTGATTTTTTTTAATTATTTGATATACCCCCTAAGGGACTTTGCTTAAATTGGCTAGAACTATGGGATAATTTTGACCAATTTCGTCGGGGTCATTATTTTGGCCATGAAATGATGTCCTTAAGCTAAAATTATTCTAAAAAGTTGAAATTTTGAAAGTTGATTTTTTTAATTATTTGATATACCCCCTAAGGGACTTTGCTAAAATTGGCTAGAACTATGGGATAATTTTGACCAATTTCGTCGGGGTCATTATTTTGGCCAAGAAATGGTGTCCTTAAACTTAAATTATTCTAAAAAGTTGAAATTTTTGAAAGTTGATTTTTTTAATTATTTGTTATACCCCCTAAGGGACTTTGCTAAAATTGGGTAGAACTATGGGATAATTTTGACCAATTTCGTCGGGGTCATTAATTTGGCCATGAAATGGTGTCCTTAAGCTAAAATTATTCTAAAAAGTTGATATTTTGAAAGTTGATTTTTTTTAATTATTTGATATACCCCCTAAGGGACTTTGCTTAAATTGGCTAGAACTATGGGATAATTTTGACCAATTTCGTCGGGGTCATTATTTTGGCCATGAAATGATGTCCTTAAGCTAAAATTATTCTAAAAAGTTGAAATTTTGAAAGTTGATTTTTTTAATTATTTGATATACCCCCTAAGGGACTTTGCTAAAATTGGCTAGAACTATGGGATAATTTTGACCAATTTCGTCGGGGTCATTAATTTGGCCATGAAATGGTGTCCTTAAGCTAAAATTATTCTAAAAAGTTGATATTTTGAAAGTTGATTTTTTTTAATTATTTGATATACCCCCTAAGGGATTTTACCAAAATTTGCTAGAACTATGAAATAATGTTGACCAATTTTATCGGGGTCATTTATTTCACCTTGAAATGGGGTTTCAAGCTAAAATTAATCCGATAAAATTAACTTTTGAGCGTTCATTTTTTTTTTAAATTGTGTTATATTCCCTAACGGAATTGATTAATTTATTGAGAATTTTTGATGTGTGAATAACAAAAACTGTTATTATTTTCACAGAGCCAGGAAGTCGGAGCTGACGTTGAAGTTCGAGCTGGAGTGAGACCTCGGAGACTGCATCGGATTCAGCAAATTTTCAGCAACTTTTACTTGGAGTCGGAATCTGTGAAGTCGGGTATTTTTGGAGAGCTGAAGTCGTCGTTGACGTCATATCCTGCATCAAGAGTCGGAGTTGTCTTCAATGTATGGATTCAAAGTCGCTTGGAGGTACCCGACTCTGCAGCTATGACTAGTACAGAGGAGTTATGGCAACTGCAGGTTTATTTGCAAATTACAAATAAACCAAAACAATAACTTTTTTTGTTATGGAGACATACCAGTTCAATAACATTTTTTGTTATTATGCTGCTCCACCTCTCCGCACAAAATAACAAATTTTGTTATTCCTTCATGATTCCTTCTGTGTTATTGGTTTGTTATTGCAATAACAACATAATAACTGTTTAAGTTATTCTTCGAACAAATCTTTGTTATTGATTTTTGTTATTTTAACAACTAATCCGATCATCCCAATAACATATTTCGATCTTTTCACAATATCAAAAACTGACCTTCCCAAGTTATTTCCGTCTGCTCGGGAAGGCCTTATAGAAAAATCGAAAAACTATGAGAAAAACTGCAATTTGCTAAAAAGTTAATACCGTAGGCATATAGTACATGAAATTCCCGAACTTTTGACCTAGGGAGTATGGGTATTGGAAGCTGTTGCAAAAAGATATTAAGGTTTAAAAAAAATCCATTAAAAACAGTCAAACAAATCTTAGATGTATATAGCACATTTTGAAGTGCTTGAAAAGACCTTTCGAATGCATCTAAGAGAGTTGAAATTGATCAAGTTTTACGCAAATGGGAGCAATATCATGATTTTTCATGATTTTTGGACCTCAAACTTCAAAGCCTGTTTTACCCTACGCCCAAAATTCAGAATCGAGATAATCGTTCTCTCAAAATTTATTGAGGGCTCAATGCCAAAATCGATAGAATAATGGTACCAACTCACACCATCATAACAAATGAGTTCATTCGTTAGTTGAATCAATAAATCTCCAACAAGTGTCATACATCGACTTCTGACTTCTCCTTGGTCACCAAGCTGTGGTGGCCGAGGCAGTTAAGTCATTGGATTGGTTTGTCAAAGGTCTCTGGTTCGATTCCCGTTGTCGACACTTTTGGTTTTTTGTTTGACGGATGAACTTTTTTTGCAAATGAACCTCGAGAGAATAGTTCTATCGCCCATCTCGAGCTGAAATACGCAGAAATTTTGTTAGTCGGTGTTCTTATTGCAATCATTGTATTGTTGCAAAAAAAAAAAACTTCAAATCGCAAAGATTAGATAAGATAAAAGGAAACAAGATTAAATTGAATATAGACACATAAGTACACCCAAAACTGGCAGCGCTAGTCCGAGAGAATGATGGTCTCGAGTCGAGAAAATAGTGGTACCATTCACGGACGCAGAGAACACAGCTCGAGATGGGCGATAGAACTATTCTCTCGAGGTTCATTTGCAAAAAAAGTTCATCCATCAAACAAAAAACCAAAAGTGTCGACAACGGGAATCGAACCAGAGACCTTTGACAAACCAATCCAATGACTTAGCTGCCTCGGCCACCACAGCTTGGTGACCATGGAGAAGTCAGAAGTCGATGTATGACACTTGTTGGAGATTTATTGATTCAACTAACGAATGAACTCATTTGTTATGATGGTGTGAGTTGGTACCATTATAGACAAGAAAACCGTGACGTAGCAAATGAACTCAAAGAACTCAGTATTCATTTTGTGAGTGCCATTTGAGTGGTTTGACAGGTGTCAAATCGGGACTTAGCATTTTTTTGAATTTGAATTTGCTTCCGATTACGCGGAACGTCATAATCCGAGTTTTTTTTCGTATTAGTGCCCGTGTGCTTGTCCGTGCTTCTGGCCGTGTCCGTGTACGTGCACCTGACCACGTAGTTGCCTGTTCCTGGTCGTTCCCGTGGCCGTGCTCTAGGCCGTGTCCTTGTCCGGACTCCTGCCCGTGTTCGTGCCCGTGCTTCTGGCCGTTTTCGTGTCTCTGGCCGTGTAGGTGTCTGTTCCTGGCCATTCCCGTGACCGTGTCCTTGCCCCGTGACCAGGAGTGTTTGTGTCCATGCGAAACGGAACATCCGGAACAAAATTATAATTTTAATTGCTAAGTGTCGAAACTGACACCTGTCAAAAAAGTTCATTCGGTTGTTTACCTTTGAGGTTAAGTTCCGAGCTTTTCTCCTTTATTCTATCGATTTTGGCCCTGAGCCCTCAATAAATTTTGAGAGAACGATTATCTCGATTCTGAATTTTGGGTGTAACATTTTTTTCCCGGAGTTCTACAAGAGCTCTTCAAGATAGCTACAGTATAGCAGTTTGGACCGCAGTAGGATAAAATTCACTTCAAAACTTCTTCAGGAGTTTGGAAGAGTACTTGAAGAGAGTTTTATCCTACCGCGGTCCAAACTGCTATGCTGTAGCTATCTTGAAGAGCTCTTGTAGAACTCCTGGAAAAAAATGTTACTTGGGCATGTACCAAAAAAATATTTTAAATTTTCAGTCATAAATTCACTTTAAAAACACACCCACGCTACAAAAAAAATAACGGATCCCTTTTTCTCCGCCTCTTTACTCCATGTCCAGATCCATTACCCACTTGTTGAAAGCCATAATAATTTATAATAACACTGTTGCCCAAGTAAGATTTCGCTCGTCCAGAACGGTTGTGGTTCTTTCGCTCCCAAGACGTATGTGATTTTTTCTACTCCTGAGTCGTTCTTTTTTTGCCCCTGAAACGGTTGAGGATGAAGTCACAAACACACACACACACCCAGCTAATCCGACCATCTAAAAGTCCCCCATCCTCCTCGGAACGAAATCGGAAGCAGAGTGGGAAAAGGCGTTGATGATGATGACAGATCAAGAACCGAGGAGCGGAGACGTTGCGGAGTTTTGCAACGGATTCGCGGTCGAGTGGACACGAAGAATACGGATCAAACCACGTGGTGATGAGAGTGGGGAAATGTGGATGGGAAAACTACGCCAAGTGGAAAAGCGGAAAAGAGGAAATTTCCGCTGCTTTCTTTTAAGCAACCGGTGGCACTCAACTTTTGCCTTTAGCTTTTCAGCAAGTGACACACCCCTCGGATTGGCACTCACTTGGAGGTTCGCTATGAAGGAGGGGGGAAATGAATCGTACCAAATGTGTCACGTGCACAGGACTTTTCCCACAGTTCAGGACGGTTCGTACGACTACAAATCATAGCGGATTGCGTGCGTGGTTAAACTCTGTAATGAGCCACCGGAAGGAGTTTCACGCGAGCTGAGAAAGCTGAAGGGCTGAAAATGGACTCAACAGGTTTGTGAAACCTGTTGAATTTGAGATATTGATTCAAATCTTTCAGTTATGTTCGTTACTTACCGCCGCCATTTTTGTAGCACAGGTACGGGAAGCGCCACACGTTGGCCAGATCGACGGCGAACCCGATCACGGACAGCAGAAAGTCCACCTTGCCGGACCATGTTTCGCGCTGGTCCGAATCGGCCAGGTCGATGCAGTGGCCCCCCTTCCTCGAGCTGGCCTTGATCTGGCCGAGGGTGGTCATCGCCAGGGCGACCTCCTCTCCGCCACCCCCGCCCCCACCGCAACTTCGCTCGTCGACGCCGTTTTCGCCGGCCCCCGCAAGCCCGCCGTCGCAACAGTCAGCGTTCTTGGTTAGTTTGCCAGTTTCGCTTTTGCCTGTGGGGAAAGGTGAAGTAGAAAAAGTTTCGTTGTTTAATATCGGAAACGTGGATGTTAAAATTACATTATTGAGTTAAAACGATAGTGCAGACACTTTCTCCATCACTTTGTACTCAATTATGTTGCTAAACGGTACCACCATTTCCCGGATGTATGCAACTAGCAATATCCTGGAAAGCATTGATGAGTATCATTGGATAGGAAACTTAACTGGAATACTCATTTGAATAATGTATTAAACAAAGGAATTAATGCTCTATGGGTGTGTAAAAAAACTTTTGGAAAAAAATGGGGCCTTCGCCCTAAAATGATTTATTGGATATATACATGTATAGTAAGACCAAGAATTACGTACGCCTCACTTGTCTGGTGGCCAAAAGTTAAGGAAAAAAAATCACAAGATAAACTAGCTAAACTGCAAAGATTAGCCACTATTTCAATAACGGGAGCTATGCACAGTACTTCGTCTGCTGCACTAAACTCTTTGTTGAATTTACTTCCTCTTCATAAATTTATTGAATTAGAGGCATGTAAAAGTGCCCTTTTAATGAATCGATCCACAAAGATTCAGGAAAAGATTTGACGGGCCACTTAGAGGTCCTTAAAAACTTTAATCTGAATCCGGCGTTAAACTCAATAGTAGACTGGATGCCGACCAAGGCAAACTATGACATTCCATTCACAGTGGACGCTAAAAGTCGCTACGAGTGGGATAATGGTGGGCCTAATCTTCGTCCAGGCTCTGTTGTGTTCTACACGGACGGTTCCAAAATGAACAACAAGACGGGAGCAGGAGTTTTTGGCCCAGGAATTGAAACATTTGTTTCAATGGGACAATATCCAACAGTTTTCCAAGCCGAAGTTTATGCAATAATTGAATGTTTGCACATTTGCTTTAAAAGGAATTATAGATTTGCTAATATTTGTATCTTTTCTGACAGCTTGGCAGCACTGAATGCTCTGAAAGGGTATACCTGCCAGTCAAGACTAGTATGGGAAGGAATCTATTTACTAAGGCAATTATCCCAAAATAACGTGGTTAATCTTTACTGGGTTCCTGGGCATTGTGGAATTCTAGGAAACGAAATAGCGGACAGCCTGGCAAGGAAAGGATCTGATGCCGACTTCATTGGCCCAGAACCTTTCTTTGGTGTTCCAGACTGTTCTCTAAAAATGGAGCTCAAACGGTGGGAAATATCAACAATACAATCTATTTGGAATTCTACCGATTCTTCTAGACAGGCAAAAAGATTTATCTTTCCAAACGAGAAACTTTCTCGAGAATTACTAAAACTAGACAAAAAGAATTTAAGGGTGATCGCTGGTTTATTAACTGGTCACTGTCCATGTAAATATCACTTATTCAATATGAGGAAAATCCCAAACGCAATTTGTAGATTTTGTAATATTGAAAATGAAACATCAGAGCACCTGCTTTGCAATTGCGGTGCCCTGACCCAGAGTAGAATTTCATTTTTCGGAAAAGGGGTCTTACAGCCCTCCAATATCAATATATTCCGTCCTAGTAGGGTGATAGACTTTATAAAACAAGTCGTACCTAACTGGGACAACACGCAGTAAACAGGAGCTGCCTCTCATCGTTCCATGATGTTGGGTTAACCTGATTTGCTATAAAAAAAGGGTCACACCACAATATTCCTCTAATTGGTCGCAGTGGTATCAAGACTCAACAAAAAAAAAAAAAAAAAATCATTGTATACACGGCGTGACAAATTTCTATAAACCGGAGGTACCCCATCCGAGATTTATACGTAGAATGTTTTGTTTTACCGACCTGAATTAGACATTACGTTTTTCAAAAATTTAAGGTTTTCGATTTTTGTATGTGTTTTTAACTTAGCTGCCCATATGTGTGGATCAATCTTTAAAAATGTGAATTCAACAGATTTGTAGAAAAATTCGAACTTTTAAAATTCTTTTTAAAGTTTGTTCATCCGATTATATTGTCAAAATCTATTCCACCTTATAGACATCCATTATTTATGAGAACTTCAGGAGCCCTTGAAGCTCTAAGACAACCCAAAATATGGTTGTGCTAAATTGTAATATATATAGAGAATCGAAACGGTATTAAAAACTTTAAGAAGGAATTTAATGGTGTGAACTTTCTTTACAATTCTGTTTTCAAAGATCGTCAGTAGAGGGGTAGGCGTGGCTGAATGGTTACGCTGTTCGCTTTGCAAGCGGAAGGTTCTGGGTTTGATTCCCATCTGCTCCTATCGAGAAATTATGGAAAGAAGGAATTCTGAACACTTGAATTTGAATGAAAAATTCATTCGCTCGCGACGGGGTTCGATCCCCCGTCCTTTGGGTCAGCAGACAAAAATGCTAACACCCAGACCATCGAGGTTTAGTTGACTAGAAGGATTAAGAATGCTACAAGAATCCAAGAAACTTGATGGGAATCTGAGAACTATAGAACAGACAATGCAATATTGAATGCAAAGTTGAATTCAAGAACTTACTCGGCTGCATACTCGTTAGGTGAATATTGAACATTCAACACGACCAGAATTCACCACCAACCAAATTTGAACCAAATTTGTAAAGCTTCCAAAATGAATCCAAGAACATATGAAGAATTAAAGACTATAAATAGATTTGACTGGCCGCATCACTTACCACGGTGAATCCATCTTACTAACACCCTCAAACCTCACGTGATACTTTGTCGAAGACGCAGCCGATTTAGCGGTCTTCATCACTCAAGTATCGGACTAAAATTCCTATCCACTTCCCCGTGTCTTACCACTGGTCGTGGCCGGCGCTGTGATTGGCTAGCATGATAGGGACATTTGAAAGTTGCGAAGTGGTGATGATTGGTTCCTACTCTTCATCAGTGGTCCACGGAGCAATTCTTGGAGGTCCTGGTCAATAACAGAGTAGCAACTACGGGTAGACACCAATGCTATGCTATGCTAATTCTGTTTTAACAGATCGTCAGTTGTGTGCTACCTTGTGACAACGACCATTTAGTACTTTTCGAGAAAATCGATTTTTAAAGTTTGTTGGTAAATAATTTCAAAACTATGAATGATAGAGCCAAACTTTTTGAAGCAATCGGTTTGTATACTATCGCTTAACAAACGCTCCAAATTTCAACTAATTTGGTTACACCAGTTAAAAGAGACAGTGAATAATATAAACAAAAATCTGAAAAGCACGTGTCACAAGTGTGTTTCGAAAGTAAAATTGTACTATGTATTTCCATACAAACTAAAATAAGCTCAAATCAATGGTTTAATCGACTTAATCAGTATATTTTTTAAAAACAAAAGATTGCATTGCATTCAGAAAATGTGTATCAACATAAATTTGTGAAAAACAAGAAAATTTTTCCACATTTTCCAACACCATGTATGACGTGTCACAAGTGTGCACAATCATTTTGTTGATAAATTGGTCTATGTCACAAGTGTGTATTGCGATATCCGGGAAACGGAAGCGAGTTTCCAAAATCGGGTTAACTACAAAACCATTACGCTTTTAACGTTAAATTAATAGTCCAGTCATTTTTACAATCAAAAGTCTAAAAAGTTCCTTTATTTGATCCTTGCATCCAAAAAAATAAAAAAAAAAGTATGAACATTGAAATTACGGGCCATTGTTTCAACATTTGAATGAAAAAAAAAGCAATCATTACTTTTCAAAATATCTAACTATTGACGAAATTTATTTTTGCCGTGTTGTACATAGCAATTTAATAAAATTTCTAAAAATTGTTGAACGAGCCCAAACATGCTAAATTCAATTATTAATGCAGAAAAATGCATTTTAGATTGTTTCCAGTTGATTGGACTTCTAAAATATGTTTGCCCCCTGATTTTTCGGACCAATTTTGATTGGGAGGGGGGAAACATTAAAATTCAAAAATATTTGCAACGGTGTAGCTTACAAAAAAATCAATAGTTTGGACTAACGAGAAACAAATTCCTTTAGAGTTCCGTCATCAAAATACTGACATTTGTATGACCCAATGTCACCCCCAGACTCAATGTCACCCCTGCTGACGGTTCTTAAAAATGTTAAAGGGAGGGGGGAAGGATCATGTCACCCCTAATATTTTAGAAATGCTATTTAAACTATTTTTAATACCCTCATCAGACAAAAACACTTGATTGTTTATGCTTTCACTCATGCAAAAAGTTCATACACAGAAAAAAATAATGTAAATTTGGAAGCTGTAATTTTTGAAGGTTGAATATTACCTCTTATATGATGTAATTTTACCACAATTTAGACTGAAAAAGTGACAGAAAAGTGGTAAATTACACCTTTTTTTCTGACATAAAAGATGTACCCCTTCCCAGATGTTATATTACCATGATTTTGCCTTCCTCACTGAGGTAAGGCTATAATCCTGCTCTAAAAATGAACTTTTTATTAAAAGCTCGAAGACCCACCTTCATGTATACATATCGACTCAGAATCGAAAACTGAACAAATGTCTGTGTGTGTGTATGTGTGTGTGTTTGTGTGTGTGTATGTGTGTGTGTATGTGTGTGTGTATGTATGTATGTGACCAAAATTCTCACTGAGTTTTCTCAGCACTGGCTGAACCGATTTTGATCAAACCGGTTGCATTAGACTTGGTTCATGGTCCCATACATCGCTATTGAATTGTTTGAAGTTTCGATAACTAGTTCAAAAGTTATGTATAAAAATGTGTTTTCACATTTATCCGGATCTCATTTATATGCATGTAAACGATGTCCGGATCCATCATCCAACCCATCGTTGGTTAGGTAATCGAGAGACCTTTCCAACGAGTCCTCAACATTGAAGATCTGGCAACCCTGTCTCGAGTTATGACCACTTGAGTGATATTGATGTACTTTTTTGATGCCGGATCTCACTTAAATGTATGTAAACATTGTCCGGATCCATCATCCAACCCATTGTTGGTTAGGTAATCGAGAGACCTTTCCAACGAGTCCACAACATTGAAGATCTGGCAACCCTGTCTCGAGTTATGACCACTTAAGTGATATTTATGTACTTTTTTGAAGCCGGATCTCACTTAAATGTATGAAAACGATGTCCGGATCCATCATCCAACCCATCGTTGGTTAGGTAATCGAGAGACTTTTCCAACGAGTCCACAACATTGAAGATCTGGCAAGCATGTCTCGAGTTATGACCACTTAAGTGATATTTATGTACTTTTTTGAAACCGGATCTCACTTAAATGTATGTAAACGTTGTCCGGATCCATCATCCGACCCATCGTTGGTTAGGTAATCGAGAGACTTTTCCAACGAGTCCACAACATTGAAGATCTGGCAAGCATGTCTCGAGTTATGACCAATTAAGTTATATTTGTGTACTTATTTTTCTGGATCTAAAAAAAAATAGCTAGCAAACCACTTATATTCAAAATGAGGAAGGCATCAACCACATAGGTGGATTAAGTTAGTTTTTTTTCTTTGTAGTTATGTGATAAATTGAGCAAACTATTTACGATACATATATATTTTTTAAATATTTTCCTGTACAAACTGAACCTTTATATATTTTGCTCCGAATCAATATTGGTTATTCATTTTTTTATAGTAACTCTTCGTAACTTAGATGTTTTATCATAATTTTCAATACCAAACTACAGGACTCAAAATTTAACCGAACCTGGACGAGATACTTTAAGCCATAGCGGAGGAACTCAAGTGCATGTTTTTGAACCAGATCACGGCATACGCACAAATATTTGCTTACAAGTTCTGTTCTGTCAAATATGTAGGAATGTGGGTGTCTAGGAGGTGTTATTAAAAAGATCTATTTTTGAGTGATTCGAAGCATTTCCTCAATAAGGAAGGCAAACGTTTAAAAAAAAGGGGAATTCCTGCTGTGAATCAGCGTTTATAAACTATCACGATTCAAATTATGCACCCAAAGTGCAGGAAGACAAATGTTTGCCGTTTAATCAATAAAAGCGATTTAATTGGCATTACCCAGGCAGAATCCAACATGATCGATTTGAACTTTCACCTCTAATTTCCTAACTCAACCGGGAACCGTGTGTGTATGTGCGTACATCATCATAAATCAGAACCATGTCAATAAAGGTAGATAGGTGTTGTGCTTTGCCCGGTAAATGAAGCTGTTCGCTCGTTTTTGGACAGCTCGTAGTCTGCCTGAATAATGTCAAGTGGTGGCTCGCTCAAGTTTCAACCCCTCTCTGGCCCTCACCCACTTACTTTGCATTGAAGGGATGCTAATAATAGCACCCCAAACAAAATACTGAACATGTGTACCACGTGCACACACGTAGAAGCCAATCGGTGGCATCAGCATCCTCAAATTGATAAAGTGTTTGGTAATGTTTTTGATGTTTTATCCTACTTTAGAGTGTGCACATGTGTGGGTGTGAGTGGTGGTGTGTGTTACAGAGCAACCAAGAGAGCGCCATTCTGGGGGAAGTTCATCGTCACCTTATGCCCCAACCAACCTCCCCCACCACCTTGTCACTTTTGACACTACCCCTGGTGTGAGAGAAAATTGCGAGGAAAATTGATTTTAAGCGGAAATTTGATTATTATTGCTTCGAGAAGGGGAAAAACGCGCGCGGCAACGACGACGACGGTATCATGGTTCGATGGAGCCCCAAGGCAAAAAGTCCTTGTTGTTCGTCGGAATTGTCCCCTTCTCCGGGTGAGAAGGCTCATTGTAAAATGTGTCAAACCGGTCGGTCGTGGCCGATATTGGCCTGAGCTGTGGTGGGAGGATGTTGTGGAGTTTGTCAATGCCGAGCGGTATAAAAATGTGAAAATTTTGTCCATTGTATCAATGCCGAATAACACCATTCCTATAAATAGAACAAAAGTAAGCTGTAGGAATTGCCAATGTGTTGTGAAAGTTACAAAATGGTAATTCGAAAGCCATTACAGATTTAGCAGACACAGTACCGGTGAAAAGAACATGACATTGGATGAATTCTCAAATCGTCCTCTAAAATCCGTTTGTTAATTTTATGACCTAAATTTTTAGCATTAAGTGTCTGAATAATATAATAAATTCAATGATATTGAATTTATTGCCGTCATATTAAAGAATGTGGCTGCACTATGTGAACTTCACCAATTTGAGAAATAATATGTTCATATTTCAAGAATAATAACTGGGTAAAACTACGTGTTTCCGAGTGCCCAATATTTCAACAATTAAAAATAAAACAGCATTAAATTTTAAATTTTCTTGTGCGGCCATTTTCCAGCAAGATAAAATCCTGTAAATTTTTCGTCAATTGTGTGGTGCTGTGAGTTGGAGCTGTTATCTTTAAATGGAGTCGTTAGAAAACATACCCGACCCTGCAGTCCTCCATCTCTTTCGGAAAAAAATCTAAATTCCGTAAACTGGGGTCAATCGGGACACATGGGGCGAATTGGGATAGCAGTTTTAACCATGTTCGAGCACAAAATTTTGATTTTTCTGGTTGGTTTCGGTTAGAGCAGACTCAGGCCAACAAAATGTGTACATCCATTTCCAAATTTAAAAGCTGCTGTGCCTATTCAGACTGTAGTCCCGATTCACCCCAGATTACGGTCAAACCAAATTTCAAAATTTATGTTTAGATGCATGCGATGGAAAAATCATCATCAAAAGAAAATCATTGGATGTTCATCAAGAGAAAAAATCCGAAGGGAGCATGCTCTTCCTCTCGCACACGATAGATCGGTAAAAGGAATCCAAAAAAAACATCATCTTGATTATTCGGTGGAATATCTTTTTCACTACTACACTTGCAACGTCACACGTCGAAAAATGACCTATAATATTTTGTAGATGGACAATGTGTGTCAACAAAGTGAAATAAATATTATTAAGTGGTGCTGACAAGGAAATAAACAAAAAATCATCAGCAGATTGATTTTTTGGGAGAATTTCGGGAGCGATTTTCTTTTACGTGATTCGTCTCCTCTCTCTTTCGCGGGTGAAGAAAGTTCGCAAGCGAAATGGATTGTTTTGCGATTATTGCATCCCTGTTTAGATGTGAAATCGAATTCACAATTAGAAATCACGTTTCACATTAGAAAGAATAATTTCAAAAAGCTGAGAGAATTTCCTGCATTTTTCCATTTTGGACATTGATGATCTGACAAACGGTTGCTGTGATACAGCTTCTTCAAATAAAAATTTTGTGAAGAAATAATTTATTCTTATAGTTTCATCTATAGTAATCCCATATATTCGGAACATCTATAGATTCGAAACACTACTTTTTTCAAGACCTTTATTTGGACATTCTCTTGCTATTTTACTAGTGAAAATAGTTGTTATTCAACAAACAACAACAATTGTGGAACACCTGAATTTAATTGATATTTTCACACAAAAAAGCTATCAGACCATTCAAAAACATTACCAAGTTGAATTGGTTTCACGGTGTGAAGTCATTATTTGTAAAAAAAAAATGTACTCCTGGAGAGAACCAAAGTTTGTTTACATCTGTAAGAAAAAAATGTTCCGAATTTGTAGATTTCTTTTATCTTTTCTTGATTTCCTGTTTTTGTTAAACATTTGATGAAAGCATAAAAAATACAGTCGGTCGATACACCAATCAAAAAATTACATAAAAAGCTGATATCTCAGGAACTATTGGTTTGATTTACAAAATTAATTTAAGAATTTTTAATTTTTAAAATACCAGATTTTGCACCATCCTAAACTATAGCGCAAAAGAAGCCCTTCTTAGTTCCCTATAACATATCTGGAATTTGTTTAAAAGGTCCTTTAAACCAAATTATTTTTTGGTTGTTTTCAATGTGTTTTTGTATCTAGGGTATTCAAAAACACCCAAAAAGCAAAAACAAAAGTAATTTGTTTACTGCCCCTGATCGCATAAATGTCCCATATGCATTTTCATCGAATTTGAGTTATTGATGCAGATTGGTTCAAAATCGTTTGCTTCTTCAAACAAGCCTATAACATCCAGTACTTTGTTCTAGAAATCAGGAGGAAATACAGTTTTTTCGCGAAAACTTAACACGTAGTCTTATGAGTGGGACAAACTTCAAATGCGTTTTTCTCAGCTTGCTGTTTTTGCATATGGGACATTTATGCGAACATGGGCAGTTTAGACCTTTTAAAAAGACTCCAGATATAAAAACCAAAAATAAACAAATACGTTTGCATTTTAAAAATTCAATTGTTAAAGTTAAAAAAGAATAAAAAAGGGATTTTTTCATGTATCTATATTTTTATCTCAAAAGCCTACAACATTGCCGAAGATACCAAATCTTTTCTCAAGATTTTCGAATATTCACAAACCCAGACCAAAATTATTTGGAGCCTTGAATGGATAAACTAATTTAGCAAATTGACATCTTTTGGCATGGACGAAGTTTCATTCGAATCATAAAATACAAAATTATAAATCTCCTTTAAAAATTAGAAATTCCAAAAAATAACTAACTTTTTGATTTCTCAATTGTTTTTCTAAGTTTTCCCCAAAAATTGTAGAAAATCTAAAGATCTAAAATGATAATACATTCTCAAAATTTGGTGCAATGCATGCAAACAAAGGGTAGGATTTTTACCATTATTAAAAATATAAATCTCGGCCTTATTTTATTAGGTCCTATAAACATATGAGAACAATAGCAATAAGGACCTTTTGAAAAAAAAAAACTCCTCAAATTTAATTTGAAAACAATCTCTTTTAGTGAACGCCGCTCTCCAAAAGAACAGAAAATAAAACATGCCTCTCACTCACCCAACAATCTGGAGGACACAGTTATTCAAGCATCTCTCCAACCGACGACGACGCAGACAATGATTGAACGTTTCAGCGTTCTGAATAATTTGATTTAGTATTTATGGAACCTCTCATCTCGGCCTGTATCATCGCCATATCGTAGCCACTTCCATTGAGCGACATCATCGTTTGACATTTGGCACTCTTATTTATTGAACAGATTTCCTCCCTCTTTCCCCCCAACCTTCCCTCGCCAAGCAGGTCTCAAAATTCACTAAATAGGATTTTCGGTGACGTAATCAGTGCCACTTTTACCATTTGTGAATGATTTCCCCCCTCCTTTCTCTATCATCCCCGTTGATACCTTCATCTGAAAAGGACTACAAGTGTCTTTGGGCGGGAGGGTGGCATCGCGTGACAGGATTGATAGGGAAGTCGATTTTCCAACCCCCACCTGTCAGTTGGTTTTGTGGTGGTGGTGGTGGTGGTGGTGCTGTTGCTGCCAGAAAGAAGTTGGATGAAATGAAAGCGGGGAACCGTCGACGGTGCTGTTGCTGCAGGCCCATTCGCAAACGGAAATAGCAAAAGTACTGCTGCAGAAGAATTCTCAACTGTCCTGGGAAATGCTGGAAGCGGATTACGGCGGGCGCAGAGGATTATACTTTCAATTGCGTTTGGATTTTTTGTCTTGATATTTGCTCTGGATGCAACAGTGTTCTGAGATAAATAAAGACATTAAATACATTAAATAGGATATTGAATTCTAAGAGTTTTTATAATATTATCAATAGCGAAATTTACGAAAATAATGGTCAAATTAATCTGAACAACGGTCCCATTCACTTGAAAAATAAAATTTGTTTCGGAAATAATTTCAAATGGCCCTAACTAAGACAAGTTACAGCATTTTCTTCACAATTATTGAAACTTTTAGTTTGTACGCCGTTGAGTGACGAACTGTCACTTTTTAAACGGCGCTCACACACACTATCAAAACAAACGTTCGGTAGTGTGTGTGAATTCGGTGTAAAAGGGGTGTCAAACTAAGAAATGACTCCGTTCGTTTGACGACAGCTGGTGTCAAATCATCGGTTGTTAAACCATTGTTTGTTGACTTTTTTGAATTTTTGGCAAACTTTGACCAAAGGAAGCGTTCATCTATTAAATAATGGAATGGAAATGTAATGAAACGTCTAAAACAAGTCTAATTTGGAAGTTTAACGCAATTTGTTGCTTCATTTCCCATCAAATAATGCTATATATTGACCGTCAAGTTCAGAATTCGCAAAAGTTTTTAGGTTCCTGCATGTTTTCTTTCATTTTCATTTGTTATTCCAGAAAGTTTCTCAGCAACTGCAGCTGCGCATCTGTCAAATGGTCTGTTTGACAATCGCTGATCGCTGGGGTGAGTGAGAAGGAAAATAGGAAAGTGCGGTCAAGTTTGAATTCGGGGTGGCACGTCAGGTTAAAGTGTTTCAATGCGTTTGAGTACCCTCAACCCCCGGTGGTTGGTCACTTCTTCGTTTGACACTTTTGCCTTCCTCACTGAGGTAAGGCTATAATCCTGCTCGAAAAAAGAACTTTTGAAAAACAGCTCGTAGACCTATATTCATGTATACCTATCGACTCAGAATCGAAAACTGAACAAATGTCTGTGTGTGTGTGTGTATGTGTGTGCGTATTCCCCTTGGTGCTCAAAATTCTTGCCAAGTTTTCTCGGCACTGGCTGATCCGATTTGAGTCAAATAAGATGCATTCGATCCGGTTTGGTGCCCCATACTGCACTATTGAATTGTTTGAAGATCTGATAAGTAGTTCAAAAGTTATGTATAAAAAGTGTCAGAGTTGCGAATCGGATCTCACATAAATGCATGTAAACTATGTCCAGACCCATCACCCGACCCATCGTTGGTTAGGTTATCAAAAGACCTTTCCAACGAGTCCAAAACATTGAAGTTCTGGCAACCCTGTCTCAAGTTATGACCACTTAAGTGATATTTATGTACTTTTTTGCAGCCAACATTGAAGATCTGGCAACCCTGTCTCAAGTTATGACCACTTAAGTAATATTTATGTACTTTTTTGATGCCGGATCTCACTTAAATGTATGTAAACTATGTCCGGACCCATCATCCAGCCCATCGTTGGGTAGGTTATCAAAAGACCTTTTCAATGAGTCCAATACATTGAAGATCTGGCAACCCTGTCTCAAGTTATGACCACTTAAGTAATATTTATGTACTTTTTTGCAGCCGGATCTCACTTAAATGTATGTAAACTGTGTCCGGATCCATCATTCAACCCATCGTTGGATAGGTAATCGAAAGACCTTTCCAATGTGTCCACAATATTGAAGATCTGGCAACCCTGTCTCAAGTTATGACCACTTAAGTGATATTTATGTACTTTTTTGATGCCGGATCTCACTTAAATGTATGTAAACTATGTCCGGACCCATCATCCAGCCCATCGTTGGGTAGGTTATCAAAAGACCTTTTCAATGAGTCCAATACATTGAAGATCTGGCAACCCTGTCTCAAGTTATGACCACTTAAGTAATATTTATGTACTTTTTTGCAGCCGGATCTCACTTAAATGTATGTAAACTGTGTCCGGATCCATCATTCAACCCATCGTTGGATAGGTAATCGAAAGACATTTCCAATGAGTTCAATACACTCACTCTTCACAAACTGTTGTCAAACGAACGGGGTCACTTTTTAGTTTGACACCCCTTTTACACGGAGTTCACATATACTTCCAAACGTTTGTTTTGATAGTGTGCGTAAGCGCAGTGTAAAAAGTGACATTTTGTCACTTTTTGGTTTGACTTTGACCAACCAACGGGGTACAAACTAAAAAAGTGTCAAACGAAAAAGTGACCAACCACCGGGGGTTGAGTGTACATTGAAGATCTGGCAACGCTCAGTCTCAAGTTATGACCGCTTAAGTGACATTTGTGTATTTCTTTATTGAGAAACAAGCCTTACCTGACAAACTTCGTTCTGCCTTTTTTCGTTTGTTGAGGTTTTTTGACTTTTTTGCTTATTCAGCCTCCTGTGATCAAAACTTGATTTTAACCTTTCCCATACAATCTGCAAATTTTCCGGAATCGGTTCCAGAGTGGCCAAAGTTGTAACTTTTTGGCGTAAGAACCTTCCTTGGACTCACGAACTTACCATACGAACCCAACGCAACAAAGAGCACCTCGATCGGACGTTCCGTGTTGAATTGATTCGCGTTCGAACAAAACCGTCGAAATTTTGTATTGTGGAGAATATAGTGGGTTAGAAAAATATCTTATAATGTTTTATCAGAACAGTTTTGGATTGATTTGAAATAATGTTCTCAAACAGATTTTGTGTAAAGCTTACAGACTTTTGATGTCTTTTGCGTTATTCTGGCAACACCGTAATTATTCGTTTCAACGGATTTGACGTTTACTTTAGAGAGTGAGCGGGAGGTAAAGAGAGCCTTCCCTGCGCATTGCGCTCGGGTTTGATGATCACGCGGGATTGGTTGGCTCGACAGTCTGTTGGATTATTGTGAAGACGACGGATGTGTTTCTTTGGGCTGTCTCACTGACAGCCTGTTGTGTGTGTGTGTTCGCGATCCAAATGGTGGATCAAGCGAACTGAGCCGAGATTTTTTGAGGAGTCCGAAAATGTCCGGACCAGAACACGACATATATATATACAAAATTTCGAAGATAGATAGAATTTGTGTCCAAACCCATCATATCACCAAATGTTGATAAAAAGTGAGGAAGGCAACAACCACATAGGTGGATTAAGTTAGTTTTTTAGTTTGTACCCCGTTGGTTGGTCAAAGTCAAGCTAAAAAGTGGCGAACTGTCACTTTTTACACGGCGCTCACGCACACTACCAAAACAAACGTTTAGTAGTGTGAGTGAACTCCGTGTAGAAGGGGTGTCAAACTAAAAAGTGACTCCGCTCGTTTGACAACAGTTGGTGTCAAACCATCGAGATCGATCAGAATTTCCCTTCTCAAAATACAGATTTTTCCAAAACCGGTAACTCAAAATACCTACAGAACTTATGGCCTATCTACAATCACTTAGCTTAGAACATCTAAGTAAAGTAGTTACTTAGGAAAGTCTGCAACTTACGTTCGTCATCCACAATCAACTTAGAAAACTTGCTGGGCTGATATACGTTGCTATGCAGTTGTTTGTTTACCTTTGATATGGAAACGTCAACTTACCGTAGATTTTGAAATTTTCCAAACCAAACGTCAGTTTCTAATTTGATTACTTTTCCATTGTAGAAACTCAGATTCATTTCCATTGATTCAAATTCCTAAGCTAAGTGAAATTTTCTAAGCTAAGTGATTGTAGATAGGCCATTAGAACTAGAAGCTTAGAACTACCAGCAAACCCCGATGGTTTGACAACAGTTGGTCGATCTGAATCTGATGTCTTCGTCAAAGTTGTGTGATAAGGACTGTTTAGCAAAACTATTTGCGACATTTCAACAAGTTATCACTAAATCCTTAAATAAGTATTTATCTATGTTTCTGTTTTTTGTTTGTTTGTTTTTTTTTTATGAGACAAAAATGGAACCATTGTAAAAAATTATGCATGGTAACATTACATCTGCGAACGGGTACATCTTTTATGTCAGAGAAAATGTTTAATTTTAACTCTTAAAATTGCAAATTTTCCACTTTTCTGGTGCAAAATGGCGCTTTTTCAGTCCAAATATGTTGTTTTTCAAATTAAAGTGTTTTTAAAGCACCAAAATTCGTGCACAGAAATAAACTCATAAATAGATGGTAAATCAAAAAGTAACCTGAACTGGAGTGACAATGACAGGATTTCCATTGATTTTTGGAACATTTTCCAACTGTTAAGGTTTTTCTCATGATTATTATTTTAAAAAACATGCACTGGGGAAGGCCTCAAAAGGTCCATGCACTATTTTTGAAGAAAAAGTTTTTTTAATGGTGCTTCAAGAAATAGTTGAGTTGAAAATTTTTATTTTGAATTCCGGGGTGGTCGTTGATATAGACACTCGGAAAACAAACATCAATATTAATGTTTTATTTTAACTTTTTATACGAAATTTGTTCCACTTTAAATGACTATAAATTTGAAGATTTTTTTGAATTATATTTCTTGAACACGTAATATTTATTATTTACAAGCTTATTTTACCTTCTCTTAGTGGAAAATTGTGCAAAGATGCATCCCGTTTTCCTATTCAAAATCATGATCAGTTTGATTCCATAGCATTCCATACGTATTTAATTTTCACTCTTTATTTTGCGGACTAACCTCAAACCAATCAAAGTCACCCCGTTTCACGGTAGTCGAACTGGATTTTACAACAATTTGTTCATTATGAAACATTTGAGAATGTTCGATTTTTCCCTGAATGAAACAATAAAGTAACCCTTAAAAAATCAAACCTCCACAACTACATGCAGGCAGACTATGCTGTCGTTTTATTGTGGAATGAAGCAAGTGCCATTGACCACATGCTGAGGCTGAGATAGAAACTTGTTACTGAAAAGCATTCTGTGAAAGCACTCTAGAATTTAGTTCAAATAAGATAAACTTCATTTCACAATTTCTTTGTAAGAAAGTAGGTTTTTTTAAAGAATGCTCAATGAACCATTTTTTAATGTTCTAGATTTTTTCTCACGAAACAAAGATTTAAATTTAAAAGAAAAACCCTAGAACCTTCTTTTGAAGACCTTTCTCAGCAAGATCAGTATGAAAATATAAGCGTGACACAAAATTTCCAATGTTGAATCGATTACATTTTCAGTTGCTAATATATATTTATTTGGCAAATGATTCGAAATGTATCTGAAATTCAACCGCAGTTGATGTATGCCATCACCTCACAGCAATAAACCTCATCACCCCGATCAAAACAAGGCTGTAGAAAATCCCATGACCGTCTTCAATTTTTCAGCATTCGTTTTTAAGAGTTCAAAAATTCACCTTGATAGATCGTTTCGCTCTGTTAAATTTTCCAGTGAGTGGCAACAATATTATTAAATATAAAGAAAAAAATGGTATTGCGCAAAACCGAAAAAAAATTTTACTCAGCACTTTAAAATTAACGAGGACGCCACCTGGTGAATTTATTGACACTGATCGTAATCGGCGATGTATTGTTGATTAGCAGTTTATTTAGCTCAGCGGTGTCCAAGTGTAGTTGATTAAATTTTTCTTGTTGGTTAAGAAACAATAATACACATTGTAATACTGCAAACATTTATTTAAAATAATTAAATTAGAAACAAAAGAGTACTCATCGACATTATGAAACACAAGAATAAGGCTTAACATCAAGTATTTTTTTATTTGGAAGAAGTCGTTCCAAACTCTAAATTGTGATACATTAAATACCCGATCAAACTTCCTATCACGTTAAGAAGTGGAGTTTAATATCTTTTGAGCAAAAAACACCTACAAGAACACTTTGACTAATCTAAAAAAACTACAATACCGTTGATTTTTACCTCACCGGTGCTAGAATTGTTTTACCTTTTTTCGCCTTCCCCATCTCTGCGGCTTCCGATCCGGTTCGTTTGTTCGTTGATGAATGCCGTTGATTGCAGCTTGAAAGGCCCTTGGTTCCTAATTTTGACTCCGACGACCACACGTCCACTGCTACAACCTCACTCACTAATTCGCACAATCGATCAAAACAACTGTTCCGCCAACATGGTTGAGCAATTCTTTCAAGAGAATAAGAAAAAAAGAACACCGTTTCCCACTTTCGTGCGCTTCAGTGCGTCAGACTTCCTCCAGTGATCACTCCGAAATGCTTCTAAAGTAAATTCTCTAAGAAACGAACCACTTCATTTGATGCCCACTGGTGTGTACGGCTAATTAAGATCATCGCACGACAACGACTTCTCCACCCCAAACATGAGGGCCAAGTGTGACTCGTGAATGCACTAATCTATCGCTATCGCTGGATTAACTAGACAGACCCGTGAATAAAAAAGTGACAAAGCGCGCGATGTTTAATCAAACATTTCCTTTCTGTTTGAACTGGAAGAAACTTGGAGATCTTGTTCACAATTATGAACTAACAAAGGCCACGGTTGAACAAGTCAACATTTATTGTCCCACTATGAGCAAGCCGGCTGTGGGATATTTGATTGAATTGAAATGCAATTTCAATGAAGAAAAAAGCATTATTTGTCTATCAAATCAATAATCAAGTGCGTGAGAGGCGGATAGAGCTACGACTGAATGGTTAAGCCAATATCAATAATCCGACAGCAGTGAGGTTTCCATAAAGGTTAATTCCAACCAAAAAGGTTGGTAAATAAACAGTGATTCAAACACTTACAATGTCATTAGACTGAAAGAAATGTAGTCTTCCCGGGCAGACGGTAATAACAAAATTAATAATATTTCAATAACAAATCCTGTTAAAATAACAAAAAGTGTTATTATTTTATCCTGAAGTTCAACTTCAAGAAGAAAAAATAATAACAGTTTCTGATAAAATAACAAAATTTGGTATTGAAGTGATATTATATTGAAAATGTTTAATAACACGCTAATAAGAGGAAATGTTATACATTTCAAAAACTCTTCTAATAACAAAATTTGTTATTCGTTCGGTATACTGACTTACCATAAATCGCAAAAATGGAAAAGTTTCTATGTGTCCATAACACAATCTGTTATTATTTTTTTTTTTTTTGTTAAATATGTTTAGATCTTTGGGATAATTTTGTCTAATTTTGTCGGGGTCATTATTTTGGCCATGAAATGGGGTCCTTAAGCTAAAATTATTCTAAAAAGTTGAAATTTTGGAAGTTGATTTTTTTAATTATTTGATATACCCCCTAAGGGACTTTACTAAAATTGGCTAGAACTATGGGATAATTTTTACCAATTTCGTCGGGGTCATTATTTTGGCCATGAAATGGGGTCCTTAAGGTAAAATCATTCTAAAAAGTTGAAATTTTGAAAGTTGTTTTTTTTTAATTATTTGATATACCCCCTAAGGGACTTTGTTTAAAATGGTTAGAACTATGGAATAATTTTGACCAATTTCGGCCGGATCATTATTTTGGCCATGAAATGGGGTCCTTAAGCTAAAATTATTCTAAAAAGTTGAAATTTTGGAAGTTGATTTTTTATATTATTTGATATACCCCCTAATGGACTTTGCCAAAATTGGCTAGAACTACGGGATAATTTGGACCAATTTCGTCGGGATCAATATTTTGGCCATGAAATGGGGTCCTTAAGCTGAAATTATTCTAAAAAGTTGAAATTTTGAAAGTTGATTTTTTAAATTATTTGATATACCCCCTAAAGGATTTTACTAAAATTGGGTAGAACTATGAAATAATTTTGACCAATTTCATCGGGGTCATTTATTTCACCATGAAATGGGGTTTCACGCTAAAATTAATCTGATAAAAGTAACTTTTTAGAGTTCATTTTTTTTTAATTTTGTTATATTCCCTAACGGAATTGATTTATTTATTGAGAATTTTTGATGTGTGAATAACAAAAACTGTTATTATTTTCACAGAGCCAGGAAGTCGGAACTGACGTTGAAGTTCGAGCTGGAGTGAGACCTCGGAGACTGCATCGAATTCAGCAAATTTTCAGCAACTTTTACTTGGAGTCGGAATCTGTGAAGTCGGGTATTTTTGGAGAGCTGAAGTCGTCGTTGACGTCATATCCTGCATCCAGAATCGGAGTTGTCTTCAAAGTATGGATTCAAAGTCGCTTGGAGGTACCCGACTCTGCAGCCCTGACTAGTACCGAGGAGTTATGGCAACTGCAGGTTTATTTGCAAATTACAAATAAACCAAAACAATAACTTTTTTTGTTATGGAGACATACCAGTTCAATAACATTTTTTGTTATTATGCTGCTCAACCTCTCCGCACAAAATAACAAATCTTGTTATTCCTTCATGATTCCTTCTGTGTTATTGGTTTGTTATTGCAATAACAACATAATAACAGTTTAAGTTATTCTTCGAACAAATCTTTGTTATTGATTTTTATTATTTTAACAACTAATCCGATCATCCCAATAACATATTTCGATCTTCTCACAATATCAAAAACTGACCTTCCCAAGTTATTTCTGTCTGCTCGGGTTGGAGCCAAGTTCAGTTACAAAGTCCAGAATAGTTTACCGTTATCTAGTGAGAATATTGACTACAGTATAAAAAGTAGAGTGTAAAAATAATACTTTTTGGCGGGCGTTTAGGGGGTTGTTCCGGTGGGCGTACTTAGCCCAAATCCCAAATATGAGCTTGATTAGACGTTATAGGAGCTGGCGTTTTGCAATTGAATTTTAAATGAGCAAAAAGATTATTTTTCGAAAATGTAATTTTTTAAAGCACTTTGGCCACTAATGCGTTATATATAAGGCTACCAACTCTTGCTGAGCAAAAATCCGTACACTTTGCCAATATGCCACCATGGTATAACAAAAACTGTCATTGAATTATTTAGATAAATTAAATTTAATTAATCTTAGAATTAAAAATATAAAACTGAGTCGTTTTTACAGCTAACAAATTTCACAAAATGCTATCAGAGTGCTTATAACTTGCACGTTTAAAAGTATTCATAAAATAAACCATGATTTGCATCAAATAATTATGTTCTTCAATTTTGTTTTGTTTTAAACGTTTAAAAGTTTACGAAATGTCAAGATTGTTTTTACGAATAATATCGCTCTTAGTGTTTTCACGAACACTTTTCCAGAGTTTTTTTTTCATTGAAAAGGTCCTATAGCATGTGAAACACAACAGTTTATAGGACCTTTAAAAAAACTCTAGATTTGTTAAATGTTCAAATGTTTTCACAAGTTTTAGAAAGCTTTAGAAATGAAATATATTTAGTAAGGAATTTCTAAAAGAACAATTCTAGAGTTTTTTTTAAAGGTCCTATCAACATAAGCAAGACAATAGTTTAAAAACTTTAGAATTATTGATAATCAAGTTTGAATTGAAGAAAACCCCGGAAAACTCTCCCTTTTTAAATCAAACTCACAGAAACCGAAAATTTCTAACTAACAAAACCTTCGACCAAATCAAAAAAGCAATTCAATGATTAAAAAGTTGTTAAATTCCGTGCAAATCCGTATTATGCGTAAAATTCCCTACAAAAATTCCGGCCTGTTAAAAATCCGCTAAGAGGTTCGAAAATCCGTATGGTAAGGAAAAAATCCGTACAGCTTTAGTCATATAGATTCACCATTATCTCGGTTAAATACATTGACTTGAAAGTTACCCTTTCGTTCTTGAGAACCAGTTTTAAAGGCTCGAATTTTCCAGACATCAGGAATGTTGTATCATTCTACCAAATGACGTTTTGATTGTTTTAATGATCTTTGTTTCGCCAATATATTCATTTCTGCAGTTTTTTATATTATAATCCGATGACTAAACCATCAATTAATCACTTTCAAGCAAGTTGAAACCCACCTGCTCATACGTCTGGAACTTCGTAATCCAAACCAAAGCTTGTACAAACTTAACGTGTATTTGCATACATCCCGCGGAATCTGTCATGCAATTGAGAAGTTAACGCCGACTTGGAAACGACAACTAAATTCTTCAAGTTTAACCTCGCAGTGTTGCCGCCGCTGGCTGGGACAAATCAAAGAATTAGCACGTTTAACTTTTCCACCAGACAGAGAGTGCAGTTTCCGTGCATGTTCTTAATCCGCGCTGAAGCAGTCGCACAAAGTCGGACGTTGATTAGTTTCTAACGATTAGCTAATTGCAACCCTGGTCCGTCAACTGGAGACTGTCCGACTCTGTGACGGTATAGACGGTGCAAATTGCGGTCAAACCGTGACAACCTGAAACCGATATTCCCACAGTCAATTTGCAACTCACCTAATCGATAGACTTTTAGACGTGTTAAACAAAGTTCTAGGCTTAACTTATAGTTGAGACATAAGTAGATTAGGTTGGGTGCATTGACGACCGTGACTAGACGACTTTTAAAGTCGTGATCCTGCGATCGGAAACCAGTTCAAGCAACATTCCTATAAATGCACAATATTTTGGTAATTGCATATCTACCAAAAATGGTAAAGCAATTGATAGTAATCTTAGCTCCACGGTCACCGGTTTCGGGGGAGCCACGACTATTAATCTTGTGTGTCATTTTGTGACCCTGAAGAAGGACAAGGTGCGGGGGCGAAGCCGGCTGTTGGGTGATTTGAAGGTTGACGGTACCGGTTTTAGACCGAGGAGCTTGGCACAACTGACGCAAACTCGTTCAATATTTATTAGGTTTGATGATCATGATTAGATGGTCATTGGACTGAGCTCAAAATTTGATAAAAATAGATCTCGAAATTTATTTAATTCTTGAGATTTTGCATAAATTTTTATCATTTTGGATTCATAATTTTGAGTTGATAAATCTGTATTGTCAGTGGAACTGGCAATTTCTTTTTGAAAAGTTTTTTAGAAAATTTACCACTTCTGTAAGTTTTTTTTGATTTTTTTCTTACTCTTGCTAGTGCCTTAGTTAAAGAAATAATTGTTCCAAAATGGATTATGATGCAACACACAGCTGAAAGGAACTCCAAAACTCTGTTATGCACTTCAAAATAACTCATTGTATCTTGATTATTCACCAATAAAACCGAATTGAACTGAATTGAAAATTTACCACAATATTCCCAAAGTAGTTTTCAACATATTTCGAAGCATTTTTAAACATTTAAACTAATAATTTGAAGAAACTAGGTTTTTGTGCTTGGCAGCAAGCTTGATTGAATGGTTAAGCAGTCCGCTTAGTAAGCGAAAGATCTTGGGTTCGATTCCCATCTGCTCCAATCTTCCATCGGATGGGGAAGTAAAACGTCGGTCCCGGCCTTGGATGTTGTTAGGCCGTTAAGTCATTCCAAGTGTAGGAGTCGTCTCTAAGCTATAAGTACAAACAACACACCAAACCAAGCCTGCTCCGGTGGAATCGCTGGCGGAGGTCGTCAGTTCTCGGACCCTGGAGTGGATGGTTCCTTGGAGTAAAATTAGGTTTGGGTGTTCTCCCCATTCAAGCCTTTGGACTTCTAGCTTCGCGCAGAAACGTTAAACTGGATGGTTTGATTTTTTTAAGTTTTTTGCTTTAAAAAACGGCTCATCTTTTTGGTAGTGGTCTGTGGTCTTTATATTCCAAGAATCGATGTTTGTGAGTGAAAATTAAGCATTTTTTGCATCATTATACAAAAATATAAACATTAAATATTGTTACACAAAATTTACAGCTCTATTCGTTAGAACCCAGTCACGAAATATTCTAGCAGAGCTGGTTCTGCCAGAATCCTGCTAGAACGGTGGAACATTTCTGCTAGAATGCTGTAAGAATATCCAGCTCTGTGAGAACTCTGCTAGAATCCTGCTAGAACGTCGTGACTGGAAAGGTTAATATATTAAAATGGTTGAATTAGTAGTTTTCACATTTACACATTTAATTGGCAAATTTTGATGATAAAATTTCTTTGCAAACAGAGCTACCGTTCTTCTTAACCTCCTCATAAAACTAATCGAACCGGTTCTGCAAATGCAAACCAGTACATCCTGGCCTTAAAAGTGATACTCATTTTCGATTACTTGGCGCGCAATTCCATTTCGAGTCACACCTGGCCACAACTCACTAAAGTCCACTATATCATCTCCAAGTTAGTATGCACACACCATAATCACTTCCCCCAACATTACCACTTTCGCGCCAAACTCAAATTAACACCAAAATTCGCGCCAGATATCGCACCCACCACTTGATCGTTACCGTTTCGCGCGAGATCAGAATTTGAACTGGAAGAGCCAAGCGGCTAAGCTTTGCCCCAAGTTCAGCCTCGAAAGCACTCTCGCCCAGAGTCCGTGTGCTCGTGTGGGGCTTGAGTAGCTTTTTCATGTTTCTTACCAGATTTGTGTTTCTTTATTTGTGCGCGCGAGCCAACCACATGCTTCGTCGTTGATTCGTTAGGTTTTCCAACGCAGTGCGAGCACCGTGCGGTGGGGGGGCTTTCGAAAGTTTATTATGGAATTTTGACGCAAAACATGATTGATCACAGTTTAGTAGAAATACAGAAATATCGTGTCTCGGAAACAAAAGTGTTGATCCAGATGCTCACCATTTTGAACTACACTTTTTCATTGAAAATTTAGAATTTATGTGTACTTGGAATCAAAAATTAAAAATCGTCGTTTGTGTGCTATTTTGTGACACGTCTGCTGTAGAAAAATAACATTCAAGTCATGAAATATTGTGCACTATTATATTATTAAATAATACGTGCATTTTACATGAAAATTAATTACATTAAATACATTTTAAGCTGAATTTTCTGAATTTTGAAACGAAAAAGTATTACAAAATGCTTCATACATTATTTTAGTTTTGCTACCAAATATAAAAAAAATTGCAAATTATCTTTAAGGCCGTTGCAAACTTTGTTCTAAGGGGTAACTTTTGTCCCTGATCACGAATCCAAGGTCCGTTTTTTGATATCTCGTGACGGAGGGGTGGTACGACCCCTTCCATTTTTGAACATGTGAAAAAAGAGGTGTTTTTCAATAATGTGTAGCCTGAAACGGTGATGAGATAGAAATTTGGTGTCAAAGGGACTTTTATGTAAAATTAGACGCCCGATTTGATGGCTTACTCAGAATTCCTAAAAAACGTGTTTTTCATCGACAAAAACACTAAAAAAGTTTTAAAAATTGTTACACTCTAAAAAATAACCCTGCAAAGTTAGAAAAAACACGAAATTTTAAAATGAAAAATTTTGTTCCAAATGAAAAAAGGACCCAATGCAGATCAATGTAGATTCGAAAAGTACATTAAATTTCCCATAAAATGACATGTTCCAAAAAATTTTACAGTCGAGTAACGGAAAATGGGAGGATTTAAAAAAAAATGTGTTTTTTTCGATGAAAAATACGTTTTTTTCGGAATTCTGAGTACGCCATCAAATCGGGTGTCTAATTTTACATAAAAGTCCCTTTGACACCAAATTTCTATCTCATCATCGTTTCAGGCTGCAAATTATTGAAAAACACCTCTTTTTTCACATGTTCAAAAATGGAAGGGGTTGTACCGCCCCTCTGTCACGAGATATCAAAAAACGGACCTTGAATTCGTGATCAGGGACAAAAGTTACCCCTTAGGACAAGGTTTCACGCAAATCGAAGAGGGGTCGGGGCAACTTTTCCCGATTTCGTGTGAGTTGGTAGATTACCTTCTACCTCCTGGCCTTTCTATCAGATGAGGAAGTAAAACGTCGGTCCATTTGCGTAAAAGAGGTTTTGGGTGACTCACCACACATAACCTTCAGACGCCTAGAAATGAGCAGAAACTTGCAACTTAAGACCACAAAAGACCCGGGGGTCGTTAAAGTGGATTACTTTGCTTTGCTTTCTTTTAGGTTCTTAAAGACTCGAATTTAAAAAAACGCAAATTTACGTGATAATCTTGCCACTCTCGAGCTGGGTGCTGAATAGTGGTTCGCAAAACGGCCTCAATTTTGAACTGTCAAAGTGGAACCAATTCACTGTTCGAAGAAAGTAGAGAGTATTGTTATTGATCATTAAATTTTGTCTTTTTTTAAGGATGAAAAACTTTTGAGAGTTCTTAAGAAAGTTGAAGGCGAGAACGTCATTTTTTATAATTATGAATGAAAGTTGCTTATGGAGTCGATCCGGTTGTATCCATCCAGAAGCTATCTATATTGTGTGATTCCGTTTGAAACCCTACTGATATAGTGAAAATCTTCTCTGTTTGTTAGATCAGCTTCGCTAGAATTAGAGAAGTTTTTTTCGTTGGACCAGGAAAAGCTGCAGGACTCCAAAATCAGCCAGGGAATTTATGCACGACATCACAGAATAACACTCTCGCCGCAGTTCTTCATCACCCGTAATACTCTTTAAACCGATCGAAACTTGAAAACACACACAATTTTACAGCAAAAAATGACAAAACTATACAAAATAAAACACATGCTACTGATTATAAAACAGCTCATTTGCCAGTAAGAAATAAGTCATGCTTGTGCTTGAACAGCCACCTAATACTTTGAAGATGTAAACAAAGTGGGATCATTCGAAAATCACGTTACGCATTCTGTTTATTCATCACCCAGCTCACGAGAATCTATAGCACGTTTGGCAAGATAGCGCAATAACGATAAAATGCAACAACTCGTGGTGTAGGGGTAAGCGTGGTTGCCTCTCACCCATTTCGATCCCAGAAGGTCCCGTGGCATTTTTCGAGACGAAATTTTTGTCTGATCACGCCTTCCGTCGGATGGGGAAGTAAATGTTGGCCCCGGTCTAACCTAGAGGTTATGTTGTTAGCTCAGTCCAGGTGTAGGAGTCGCTGGCAGGCAGTTGGACTAACAATCCAAAGGTCATCAGTTCGAGTCCCGGGGTGGATGGAGGCTAAAGTGTAAAAATAGGTTTGCAATTGCCTCAACAAACAAGCCTTCGGACAACTAGTTTCGAGTAGGAATCTAGCAATCAAAAACGCCAAGGCAATGCTGTAGAGCGAATAATTTGATTATTTGTATTATTTTTTTTTTTGCAACAACATAAATTCAACAAAACATTTGCTCTAGTGCTGTATTTAGTTTAAATATTTATTTAGTATTGTAGTTACATAGATAGTTATCCTATTAACACCAAGATATTTTAAAAATAAACTGACGCAATATGACCTAAATATATTAAGCTATTTTACCTGATATTTCAGCATTTTAAAAACTTTATATAAAATTATAATAAGAAGAAGTTAAATATTTCAAAAAACACAAAAATGTGTCAAATTACACCCCGTACGGTAAGCTGGTCGAGCCCTCTCGATCCCCCTTACCATTGCACTGTTTTACTTTTCGTTTTCGGACATCATCTCAATGCTGGTCTTCTCCGTTGAAACCTCAAGTAGGTGTGTGGTACTGTAGTGTGGGCAATGTTGCCCACAAATCGACCAGAATCGCGTCCTCCAATCCTCACTGAACAATACTAAACAAATAGTGTGGTCACTTTTACGCTCTGAACATAACTTTTTTTTCTTCAAAGCTGGGCGAAAATAAACACAATTTTACTATACGAGTGATTAGTGATACAAAATATACAGAGAAACCAAATAGGTTCCCAAGCAGCATTTATTGTTGCCAAGCCTTATTTGCAACTAATTCAAAACAATCCAAAATCGCTGTGATAACATATTCGCAACACTTCTGGCGACAAAAAAAGCGCACGACAATAACGCGATTGGCAACAATAGCCGGATAGTTGTGAACGTGTTGCAGCAACGTTTCCTATGCGATGCTAATTTTCTTAGGAGAAATTGATGGTGTTGCAACAATGTAACAAATTTGTTGCAAATATGTCACCATTTTGGTGAAATTTTTGGTTACTTGAAATCAAACGAGCTCCTGAAATTATTTCAAGCGCAACAAAGTTCTAATTAATTTCTAAATAAATATGTTTCGGCTTTGGTTTCGCAACAAAATAAAAATGGATAAGTCAGGAAAATAAACCTGTCACATTTTCCGTTGACAGCAAACAAAATTGGTTTTCTTAAATCTATAGAAGGGGTATGTCTGAGGCCATTTCAAATTTACCGAGTAAAATTGCATTCTACTTTTGATTTTTTCATGCGCCCTCAATCTTCTTAAAATTTGCTATCTTTTCTGGAGACGTTTTAGTATCAAAATTAATAAAGTTGGCTAATATGTTTGAAAATTATGTCAGCTTTAAAACCAGCTACGAAGAATGTATTGTTTTGGCCAAAAATATACAATATGGGTTAAAATAGCTGAAAATTAATTGTTAAAGTATTTCTTTCCAATCTACCATCATGGCGCTTTGTATGCACAGGGGTGTATTCAGGAATCTTTAATAAAATAAGCTATATGGAAATTGTTTTTTATGCAAAATCAAGTCTGTCATGCTCACGTCAGTTGATGTTTACATAAGACATGAGCAGGATAGGCCTTATTAGATTGTTTTACTTTAATTAGTTTTTATTGGAAATCTAGAGATAAAAAGCCTTAAATTTGCATCACAAATCACAATTAATTTTGTTCTTATCAGAGTCGGAAATTTCAAGTATACCATACATTTTCATGTGTGCACCATTCAAATATCCAAACAAATAATTATAATAGATTGTTGTGAACTAGAGTAAAGACAAGTTTAGTTAAAAAAAGCTACTGTGATTATTGATTAAATCTTCTTGACATAGCAGCATAAACGAGGTTTAAACACCAAAACCATTTGAACCCAAGTGTCTCTAAGGCATGATTTCTACTCGAAAATTAACTGTATGGGGAAAAGTTTACTGAGAGCCATCAACATAGTGTCCAATATTATCAATTTCTCTATAATAAATTTGCCGTAGATGACGCCAGGCATTTTTATATAATAAGGCTGGTCCGAAAAATCAGGGGGCAAATAAAATGGAAATTTAAGTGCAAATAGCTGAAATTTGTTTTAAATGCTTTCTTCTGCATTTAGAATCATTTTCAGAATGTTTGGGTTTATTCAAAAATCATCTGAGTTTTTGTATTTTTTTGAATGTACAGCAAAAAGTTTTTTCTTACACAAAAGTAAAAACAATGTTTAGCTTGTAGAGAGTAGAACCATAGAACATTTACTTCCAAGCCTTCAACACAAGTACTACACTTAACTTCCAGATGAAAATTGATGAAATTGTTTGTATGACATGAATCAGGAAATATTCTAGCAGAGCTGGTTCTGCCAGCATCCTGCTAAAACAGTGCAACATTTCTGCTAGAATGCAGAAATGAGCTCTGTGAGAATTATGCTTGCATTTTCGTTTGAGTTCAACGGCGAAGGCTATGATTGAAAGCGCAGTGCCATTCGCTAAAATAGCATGCGTGTTACCGCTGAGCTCACCTCCCATTTCTTCTACTAGATCTGACGGTCAAAAACTTTCAATAAAACAGAACAGAATTATGCCAATCTGCACAGTTTTTTTATTTTTATTGTCTTATTTTCATGTTCGACAAAATATAGCTTCATTTTAGGCTATACCTCTCGTTAATCATTATTAAGAATGAGTGACAAAACTTTTTTTCAAAAATAATAAAATGAATAAATGTGATAAGACTTCTAAATCATTCACCCTTAGTACGTCCCTGCTTATTACTCTTTGAGAAAATTGCCGCACATCACTTCTATTGCAGCAGCGTTTCAGATATGTTGCAACAAAGTTGAACATACATATCGAATACCCCAATTTGTGTAACGTCGTGGTAACATAATGGAAACATAACATTTTATTTGTATAGAGAACTGTCAAACAAAAAAAGTTCTCATAATTGATGACTATTTTGGCGAGTGTTGATAATATTGAACGAGTTCTTGAAAAGAACTGTTTGTTAGGTGTGTTTCAAGCATCGCAGAATAAAACTTCTGGAGAGCGGATGGTTCTTGGTGAGTGGTTCCTCTCCTCCTTGTAAAAAGCAAGTGGAGCGAGAAATCGGGGCGCGGGCACCATTACTCCAGCACCCCACAGAGGATGTTGTGTTGGGTGGTGGATCACCTACAGCCGGTCGGAACCGGGAAAAAGTCTCGCCAGGAAAACTGATGGGCTGCCCACAGGCGGGAAGCTCAGTGACAGTGGCTCGGGACACCCAAGTACGCTTGTCCCGTGTGTGTGCAGAGTGCCGACTTTGTATCCAACTTGGAGGTCATCCTGAAAATCACACGGTTTTTGGTTCACGGCAGTTTTTGACTGGTCCGGGAAATCCTCCTCATCATAATTATCAGAACCATTTTATGAATAGTGAAAATGTTATTTGCCAATTCAGCTTATTCTCGTTTTAGTCGATAACAGTGTGGGAAAATTTAGGTGGATCCAAAACTTCTAACTGTAAGTCCGTCTGGACGGATTTTTTTGGAAGCTGTGCAATTTGTTTAAGCGCAAGCCCCATTCCATTCAGCATTGATTTCCATTGGGATTTTTCAGGACGAACTGCATAGAATTGCTTTTTTTTCGCTGAAGTTGAGTTTGTGTTATGGCAAACGATATTTACAATTAGCTCTTTCAATGAAACATTGCTGCAACATGTTCGCAACATTCAGTGCTCAACATGAAGAAAGTTTTTGTTTGTTTCAATAAGGGAACAATAATGTCACCGAAACGTTGCATAAATAAACAAAATCAAATTGTTGCCCCAGCAAATAATGGTAACTATTTCATGAAGAACTATGTTTCGATGTTACATTTTTGGGAATTGCAACATTGTTGCTCCTTTGTTGTAACTTAATTGGACTTAGACGTTTTTAGCATGTTGCGCGATGCTGCTTGGGTTGGGTGTCAACTCACGAATGATGATATAGACAAAATATCAGCTAATCCAATCCATCTGGCTCTTGCGTACGGATCGAACCTCTCGTCGAAAATTCGCTCTCTTATCTCTTCTCGCGGATTAATCTTGACACTATCTGGCATGAATTTGAACAAAAGGACAAGTTCTAATTATTTTTATTTTTATTATTATAACCTCAATCATGTATTCTCAACAATTTCGTCAACAACTTCAAACGATGGTTTCTTATTTATAGGAACTCGCTTTTAAAACGACTACTTTCTACTTAAAAATTAATTCATAACAGTTTAATAAAAATAAAAAGTTCATAAAGCAATTTGATAATGTCAACTTTTCTCGTGATTCTAACTAATATGCCCTACTTTTTGTAAGTATATACCATATTTTTATGTGGCTTAGAAGCTAGTGGGCTAAGTTTGAATAAAAAAATATGAAAAACACTCCACAAATCGAAAAGGTTACTGAAAAATAAGCAAAACCAGCAAACGGGCAAAAGATAATGTTTAAGGAATGTAGAATAGGCCCAACATAGAAAAAACAAAAACTAAACAAGATAATACAATTGAAAAAAACTAAAACATGACTCAAAAAAGTATTTAAAAAGAGAAGTAGAGTTTTTCGTAGAACAAAAGTTGTTCAAAATGACTCCCTAAACATGGGAAAAATAAAAAAATATTTGATAAAGGTTTGGGCCCAGCAGAGTATGATTTGGACCATTCTAGTGGCCACGCGTGGTCGAAATAGTTTGGCGCGCTGCTGCTTGCCCGGCGCTGGCACCCACTTGACATAATCCGATTGAGTTCTCTGCCTTGTAATCGACTGAAAGAGGGACTGCGAGAGCCAACCGAGAGCGGTGCACAATGAAGTTGGTGGATTCTTTGTGTTGAATTCAAGTGTTGTACACGGTATAAATATTCGGCAGCATATAACATAAGGAACTAATCGCCCGTGACCCATCCTGGTGGTTGTTACTGCTGCCTGGAAAGGAACTTATCCCTCAACCATACCCCGATTATGAAGAAAACTTTAAAAATCATCAAAATCTTAATGTAAAATATGTTATGTTATGACATATAATATCAATGCAAAGTATTTGTAAAATAAGTAACGTGTAAAGATTAAATCCAAAGAAGAAAGATGGCCAATAGAGGGTCAAAAACTGTGCTTCCTATACAAAAGGTATAAGTTTCAGTTCATTCGAATCAAACCTCAACGCCCGTGTGTTAAAGGCTGAAAGTGAAAACATAAACAACTTCTCACATTATTTTCAACGGGCCAAATCTTGGCCAAACGGTCAGCTCCAGACGCACTCAGCCCAGAACAAGAGAAAAGAATTGGCTGACCAAGCCGAGCCCGTTCGTGTGTGATTCTTGGAAGTTGAACTAAAACCTGTTTCTCCAGTTCATGGTTTACAAATTTTGAAAGTTTTTAGTCGTAATCCGAGCAAGGGTGGGGAAGGAATTCCGAATGGAACGTGGACCTATTTCAATATTTTTTACAGCAGATACACAGAGTGCAAATTACTGCATTTTCTCTCGAAATAGCACGCTCTCATTGATTACCAGAATTTCTCAGTTCATGGCTGGAATCCTTCGTGGTAGCCACTTAATCCATACCCACAACAACTATTGACCGAATTATCAGCAAGTAAGCAGCAAAAACCACAAACTCCATGATTCCCGTAGCTTGCTTCCGCGTTGAAGGGGAGCACACTGTAATTTCAGCATAAGCTTGAATCAGTCTTGAAAGACATTACTGTGTTTGTTCGTATTTGGGATGATATAATGAATATCAAATTGTTAACATCATTGATTACATTTTTATTCAAAATAGAAATATTAAAGCACCTTCAAGAATTCATGCTTCTCAATTCACCAAGAACTCAAGCGGCAAAACATCAGCATAATACTTCAATTTTGATCCACGCAAAAACCACTCTTCGGCGAACAACGCCAGATTGAAATAGTTGCTTCAATTAGTAGCTTGATGTAATCAGCGCAAACTTGTGGTGGAGATAACCGTTTCTTCGGCGGGTAACGTGGTTTATGATCGGTTTTAATAGTAGGAATTCACAATATTTTGAGAAATGAAAAGACAATCAACAAATTTGTATCAATTTACAAGTTTTAGTATTTATGGAAACTTTTTGAAATTGTTTGAGATTTATCCAATTTAAAATGAATTTCGATAAAAAAAGGAATAATATTAAATTTTTCTAAAATTCCGCATGTGTGTATGTTAGGACGTAACAAAAATGACTTTTTGGCGGGCATTCAAGGGTTTGTTCCGGTGGGCATACTAAGCCCAGATCCAAAATATGAGCTTAATTGGACGTAACAGGAGCTGGCGCTCTGCCCTTCAATTTTAAATGGGATTTAACCCTTAAAAAAAGATTTTTTCAAAAATGTCACTTCCTGAGGCATTTTGGCCACTGAAGCGTTTATTTTCAACATCATTGGCGTGTAGACCAGATCCTTGCGCATCTTTTGGTATATATAACATTGAAATTTGGAGCACCCTGGAGCTCGGTACAGACCTTCAAATTCAGGCATTTTTTTTTTCAAAAATCGGCCCCATCAAAATCAAATGGCGTCAAGGGCGTCGCGAAGCGCGACGCATATCTTCAGTGGCCAAAATGCACCAAAAGGTGACCTTGTTTCAAAAAAATTTTTTGCTGGTGAAATCCCATTCAAAATTCAAATGCAAAGCGCCAGCTCCTGTTACGTCCAATCAAGCTCATATTTTGGATTTGGGCTTAGCCCACCGAAACAAACCCTTGAATGCCCGCCAAAAAGTCATTTTTGTTACACTCTAGTGTATGTGCTTCCCTGATCATTTTTATTCTCAAAAGATGTCTAAAAAAGTGCTAAACTTGATTAGGCAAAAACCAATTATAAAAAGCAAGTTATTTGAATTGAAAAATGCTATCAAATGAAACAAGTCTATATCTCAATTCCTCCTCTGAAAAGATCCAAATTATTCGCCAAAAAATCAAACTTTTTTTTTATTTTTTTACTCCTCATTTTCTAAAATTAAGGGATTTTGTGATTTGATTTGTTTTATGTAACTTTGTTAATGTTTAAAAAAAACTTGTTGTGTTTTTGACTAACAATTCATACAGTCATCCCACATATTCGGAACACCCACAAATTTGGAACACTTTTGTGATAATTTGTCAACAGCACGCCAAATGGAGCTTTTCTCTCGACCCTACTATTTTTAGGACCTTTATTTGGACATTCTCTTGCTATTTCACTAGTAAAAGTAGTACTTTTTAAACAAAGAACTTAAATTCAAGACTATTTTATCCATAGCATCAAAACACTGCCTCCAAATGGCCTATTCCATGATTGTGGGATGTTATTGTGCCTCCCACAATTGTGGAACACCTGAATTTACCTGATATTTTCACAAAAAAGTTTTCAGACTATGTTTAAAACACCACTAAGCTTGAGCTTTATTGGTTTCAGTGTGTAAAGTCATTTTTTTGTAAAAAATATGTACTCCTGGAGAGAAAAAAAAGTTTGTTTACATCGTAAGAAAAAAGTGTTCCGAATTTGTGGATTTCAAGGGTCAAAGTTTTTCTTCAAAAACTTGATATAAAAGTTAAAATTTGCAGATGTTCGATACAGCATTCGAAACATCGCAAGAAAAGCTTTCAAATGAAGGTAAAAGCGAACCATTAAGTTCAATTATCGATTTGCTATGATTTTTTGAACATTGGCCGATCTGTAAACTGTTCCGAATATGAGGGATGACTGTACTTAGAACGAAAATCGGAGGAGAAAATGGCTTTTAACCGACAAATTTTTAATCTTCTAGGATTTAAATACCAGAACACTAATATTGTTATTAACACTAATTATCTCAAAATGTTTAAAGTTGACTAGAAATAATTAGTTGAAAAAAATCAAGTATCCAAAATAGAAATGGTATTATTTTTTCTCTAAATAGTTTAAATGGCAAACTGAAATGGAACCTAAAGCGGCTTTGACTCAAAACAATGCATTTTAAAAAATATGGCCGCTGCAAATATTTTTCACAGTTTATATCACCGTATTGGTGGCGCCGAGGGGAGGACAAATTTAATCAACCAAACATGGTTTCTTTCATAACTTGGTGGGGGCTATTGGAAAAGTAGATTGCTTTTGATTTTCGAGCACCTTGTGTAAATAGTGGTCCACTTTCAGCGAGAATTACTCAGATGCCTTTTTTGGTCCTCTAAAACATATTAAAAGACTCGGAAAACTTACAACTATGCCCAAGACTTTAAAGCTATAAGAGCATTACATTCCAAATTACCGAATTTCAAACATTGTTATGCCATTTTTGTTTGCACAGCTGCCAAAATTATATGAAGAAAACGGCAAACGGAAAGAAAACTTATGCCAAATCAATAAAATACAAAAAATCAGATCTAGTGAAATCCCCGATTTCGCTCAAATGATTAATTTTTAAAATGATGAAGAAAAAGAATCCCAAAATGTAATCTTTGTACATGATTACAGCTAAGCTTTGTCAAATATCAGTTATATACATGAATATTTTTTTCCCAGAATTCAAATTTATCTAAAAGCTCAGAAGTGTCCCATTTGATTGAGAACAAAAAATTTTTTTTATAATATGCCTCCTGAGTTTCTGCGAATAATTGGAAACGGGGAAGTCTTTTGGAATTATAAAATGAAATTACCATTACCAAAAATAATTTTAATAATTGTTTATTTTTTTGAAATTCTTGATGATCGTGTACCATGAATCATGAAAAAAGTTTATAAATTTAATTTGTTTAATCACGAATTGAACAAACAATCTTTTAAATTCGTTTTTGCTCTTCAAAACCACTAAAAACCACTGGGATGAAACTTTAATTATTCTTTTCGTATGTCAAAAGAAGCCAATTTGCGCCATTAGTTTTTTCAATATACAAGTCTCTATAGTATTTTGAGGGCTGGTTTTAAAAAAAGGTCATGGAATTATTCGAGAATCTGCATCTTGAGAAGGTTTTTTTCTTATCGATTTGGTGTCGTCGACTAAGTTGTAGGTTATGATTGGGACTTTATAGAAAAAATAAGAAGACGCGAAGAACATTTTCCCATGTTTTATTTCACTTCTTATCACTTATAGTTAAATTCTCAAAATGCGTACTTTTTAATTTCATTTTTGTATGTTTTAGGAGATCAAAGAATCGTATCTTTTACGCTAGAGTTCAGCACTATAAACTTTTGAAAAAATAAGCTTTTAGGAAAATTTCAAAGTTTAAATTTGAAATTTCTTGTATTGAACCAAAAACAAACTTGAAAAAAAACGAAAATCGAAAATGACTTTGACACATTGCTTCCGTGACGTTACAACGGTTTGAAGTTTCTTTTTTCAGTTTATTTGCTGTAACTCGAGAATCTCAAAGAAAACGTTACAACGGTGGAGAATTTTGTTCCTTCAATATTTTTTAGAAAATGCTGTGATTATGTTCTGATAAACAACATAAACTAGACTTTTTTATGTTTTTAGTGTAAAATTGACTGCTGAATCAAATGCCATCATTGGTTTTTGAAAAAAAGTTAAGCTATTTGTTTGCACTTTTTTGATATAGTACACTTTTTCGATATGGTGGTCGCACACTCCAACTCACCTGGATGGTCTCCCAGTTTGACCGGGGTCGCCAGTAGTCTCAGCTTCTCCCGTGGGTCATCCAGCTCGAACATAAAACCGGCGCTTGCCCGCCGGTGGCCCGCGATTCCCCCGAAGTCAAAAGGTGTGTATGTGGTCACACCAGAACACCAGGGATCCACCTGTTGATGCTGTTTGTGGGGACTTTTTGAAGATTTTGGTGGTGGATGTGCTTCTTTTTCAACCAAAAAGGTTAACAAAACAGTAAAGCTATACTAAGTGTTCAACAGGGACATTTTGAGTGTTTCAAAATTTGTTCAAAGCTTCACTAAAACGACTTCATTTCTGTCGGGCGTCCAAGTTCCGTCGGGGTTGCACCGTCCAGAAAGGCCAACATCACACCGCCTTAATTAGTTCAAAGAAGCTGTCGTACACGCCGGAACTACAATTATCCACTTCACTGAAACCGACTGGTTGTCGCCGACGGGGGAGTTCTAAAACAAAACCAAAACTGCACCACTCCTTATTTCCGGACTTCCCGGAAGTTCACTTCACTTTCCAGAACTTCTGGAACTGGACTAATCCAACCAACCAGCTAATTGTGTCCCGAGCTGCTGCTGCTGCTGTTCTGGGAGATCCGCACCTGGCGACGGTCCTTGGAATACTGGCACCGAACCTGGCCCACTGGCGCGCTTTTATAGGCTGTCCATGCCGAGAACCGACGAGGACCGTTTGATCCTTGAACGACGACGACGTTGATGGCGCGCCTGTGTAACGCATCGCACAATTCGGTGGTGGTTAGATGGAAGGAACTTTTTCTTGCTTTCTTCCTGCCCTGATAGTAGTGTACTATACCACGTGTTGCTTTCGAAGAGTAGAGATCCTGGTGGAGAAGGGAGGACTTCCTTTAGCGAAGGAAGGGGGAGGAAAATACTTGTTTAAGCTTGGAGCTTGGTGTTAGTGTTACGAAGACATTCTTCATAGTAATGATCCCCACACGTGAGAAGTAATGGAAATCTTTCAAAGTGTTCAAAAGATGGAGTAAATTGCTAGCAGAATTTGGAGCAAATCGTTTTGTGGAAATGTTGGCCAATTAAGCAATGGAAAGACTTGTTTGATGATTAACCACATAGCAAAACTCACTTTTTCGTTTAACTGTCAAATGATTTGATATACATTTTATTGTAAAGGGAGTTAACGTTTTTAATTTACAAAATTCAAAATGTACTTTCAATTTCCATGGATACGGAAAAAAAATCTAAATAATCAAAACATTCATTATTTTGTTTATATTCAGTTTTATTTGAGGCGTTTAATTTACAATTATACTGTGTTATTAGAGGACTTCATATTCATAACATAAGGATAACTATTTTGATGATTTGTCAGCATACAGCTTTTTTTCATTGATATTTTGAGATGGTGACTAGCTTGTTTTTACGTTGTTAGCATATTTTTAAGTTTTTGTAATAAAACTTTTTATAGAAATTTTATTTCTATCAACTATTTGTGACAAAATGTTAAACATGATTAGGCAAAACGTCGTATAGTCCAGACTCGATTATCCGAAGGCATTGGAATAGTTTAACTTCGGATAATCGAAACAAAAATATATATATTCGTTGTCTTATTTTTGATTGTCGAGCTTTGGTATTAGGGACCTATATAGGGAAATGAAATGTTCTGAGAGAAATTCTAAACACCCAAAGTCATTCAAATTTAAGGTTGAAAAACTTGTAGTATTTTTTGGTGCTGGCACGTTTCGTGTTCCGAACTAGCACAAACTTAACAAAAACTATCATTTTAATAAAAACAACAGTTTTACAATGTTTGTAAATGTTATTAATCTCATTTTTCTGCCCAAAATTATTTTAAATTGATTCTGACCTTGTTCTTGCATGGTCTTGTTGCTCGATTGGAACCCCGATTTGACAGTTCGATTGGAACCCTGAGAGTAACATTTCGCCTCTCCATATAGGCTCTCTATTTGGTATGTCCCCTTAACTACGTTAAGATAAAGATTTCAGCCAAAATAGTGGTTTTGAAATGTTGAAAATATGCTTTTTTGATTTAATTATTAATTAATTTGGATCACAAAACCCGAATGTGATGTTAAAAGTAAGAAAATAAAAAATACAATACGAAAATTAAGTCGCAAACAAACCATCGTTCAATCGAACGTCGTATAATCAAAACATCCGATAATTGAGTCTGGACTGTATTAATGAAATGCATTTGGTAAGGCCATTGCTAATTTTATTTCACAGCAGGTTTGAAATTTTTAATTAAGTTGATCAAAATTATCAAAATGTAATGGCAATAGAAGGCTAATCAACTGAAAAAAATTGAGATGCACTTTCATGCGTTGATTGTCATATTTAGTATGTGAGCAATTCCAGCTCAAATCAGGATTTTTTCTGGTACTTTTGTACCCGACCCTCTCCGATTTCAATAAAACTTTGTAGACATGTTATCCTAGGCCTATATAAGCCATTTTTGTGTATATGAAGCCAATAGTACTCGAAAATAACATTTGAGGAGGGCGTAAGGTATTTAAATATTTTTGAAATTTGTAATTTAAAAATTACTGTATCTCGAAGCCGTTGCGTCGCATCAAAAAGTGGTCAAAGACAAACTTGTAAGAAATTGGACGGGCTTTCTGAATACAATACACTGAAACAAAAATACACGCCACATATTTGAGATTTTTTGGTTTTTAAGTCTAAAACTTAAATTTAATGGTGATGTCACGATTTTTTTTCGTTCAAAATTTTTGAGGAAATAGCCTAAAATGTTACTGAAAGACTGACGAAAAATGCAGGATGGTATGTCTCTCCTAAAAAAATACAAAAATCATTTACTAAAACTGTTTTATGAAAAAAAAACTAACTTAATCCACCTATGTGTTTGTTGCCTTCCTCACTTTTTACCAACATTTGGTGATATGATGGGTTTGGACACAAATTCTATCTATCTTCTATATATTTACAAAATTTCGACGGTTTTGTTCGAACGCGAATCAATTCAACACGGAACGTCCGATCGAGGTGCTCTTTGTTGCGTTGGGTTCGTATGGTAAGTTCGTGAGTGCCAAAAAGTTACAACCGATTCCGGAAAATTTGCAGATTGTATGGGAAAGGTTAAAATTAAGTTTTGATCACAGGAGGCTGAATAAGCAAAAAAGTCAAAAACGTCAACAAACGAAAAAAGGCAGAACGAACTTTCTCAGGTAAGGCTTGTTTCTCAATAAAAAATACACAAATGACTCATTAGAATGGTCTTTTGATAACCTAACCAACGATCGGTCGGAAGATGGATCCGGAGATAGTTTACATGCATTTAAGTGAGATCAGGCATCAAAAAAGTACATAAATAATACTTAAGTGGTCATAACTTGAGACAGGGATGCCAGATCTTCAATGTTTTGGACTCATTGGAAAGGTCTTTCGATTACCTACCCAACGATGGGTTGGATGATGAATCCGGACATTGTTTACATACATTTAAGTGAGATCCGGTATCAAAAAAGTACATAAATATCACTTAAGTGGTCATAACTTGAGACAGGGCTGCCAGATCTTCAATGTTTTGCACTCATTGGAAAGGTCTTTTGATGACCTATCCAACGATGGGTTGGATAATGGATCCGGACATAGTTTACATACATTTAAGTGAGATCCGGCTTCAAAAAAGTACATAAATATCACTTAAGTGGTCATAACTTGAGACAGGGTTGCCAGATCTTCAATGTTTTGGCCTCATTGGAAAGGTCTTTTGATTACCTACCTAACGATGGGTTGGATGATGGGTCCGGACATTGTTTACATACATTTAAGTGAGATCCGGCATCAAAAAAGTACATAAATATCACATGGTGGGCAGTTAAGTGGTAATAACTTGAGACAGGGTTGCCAGATCTTCAATGTTTTGGACTCAATGGAAAGTTCTTTTGATTACCTACCTAACGATGGGTTGGATGATGGATCCGGACATAGTTTACATACATTTAAGTGAGATCCGGCTTCGAAAAAGTACATAAATATCACTTAAGTGGTCATAACTTGAGACAGGGTTGCCAGATCTTCAATGTTTTGGACTCAATGGAAAGTTCTTTTGATTACCTACCTAACGATGGGTTGGATGATGGATCCGGACATAGTTTACATACATTTAAGTGAGATCCGGCTTCGAAAAAGTTCATAAATATCACTTAAGTGGTCATAACTTGAGACAGGGTTGCCAGAACTTCAATGTTTTGGACTCGTTGGAAAGATCTTTTGATAACCTAACCAACGATGGGTCGAGTGAGAGGTCTGGATATAGTTTACATACATTTATGTGAGATCCGATTCGCAACTGTGACACTTTTTTATAAGTAACTTTTGAACTACTTATCGGATCTTCAAACAATTCAATAGTGCAGTATGGGGCACCAAACCGAATCGAATGCAACTTATTTGACTCAAATCGGATCAGCCAGTGCCGAGAAAACTTGGCAAGAATTTTGAGCACCAAGGGAAATACGCACACACATACACACACACACACACACAGACATTTGTTCAGTTTTCGATTCTGAGTCGATAGGTATACATGAATATAGGTCTACGAGCTGTTTTTCAAAAGTACATTTTTCGAGCAGGATTATAGCCTTACCTCAGTGAGGAAGGCAAAAAGTACCAGAAAAATTCCTGATTTGAGCTGGAATTGCTCATGTTTGATATCTCTTAAAATATTTAGAATTTATGTTAGATTTCAATGAACATCACTATACATTACCTTAGTTACCGCAGTTAAATTTAAATGTACATTAACGCAAAAAAAGTTAGCCAAAAAATTCATCAATACAGTCTAAAGTCTGTTTGTGCATTTAAAAAGAATAAAAAAAATGATATTCTACAAATTTTATCATTTATAACCAGATTTTGCAAAATCATAAAATCAAGGGCAAAAGAGCATTTCTGGTCCCCTTAAACATATTAGAAAAACAAAATTTAAAGGAATAGCCATAAAAAGTGAATAAAAAAATCTTGGATTGGTTTCGTGCATTTAAAGTCTTTCTAAAGATACAGTTTTTGAAAATTTACATGCCCATTTTGATGACTAAATCGTATAATTTTATGAGAAAACAAAACTATGTGGAAAAGGGACTGCATGAAAAAAAAAACATCCAAGTTAAAAAAACTACTCAACCACCTATACGGGTCATTTACACAACAGCTTATGTTTTAAAAACCTTTTCCAAATCGGCAAAACTTTCCGTGTAATAGTCTGGTACGTTTTCCCCGTCACCCAAGGCATCTAATTCAGTCTTACTAGAACCTCCCGTAAGCACCAGCAGCGTCTGAAAACCGGCCACCTTTCCAAAGGCCACATCCTGTGCAATCATATCTCCCACGAAAAGCACCCGTTTAGCCTGCTCGATTCCGTAATAATCCTTCAACTGTTGCACCATGTGAGTTCCCGGTTTCCCCAGCGTAACTGTCTTCCTCCCGACGCTCCGTTCCAAAATTTCCGTGTAATATCCTGTTCCGATCGAGGTATAGGTTGGCGTAAACATGACCCGGTAGTCTGTTGACACTCCTGATCACTTTTCAGGTACATCTCGGCTCGTAACAGCTTGATGTGGCTGCAGTTGAAGTCATAGTCCACTATCACCGCTTTGACAGGTTTCTTATCGTGAATTACGGGAATCACAACCTGCAGTGACTCCGGTTGAGGGTCGTCGGGCTAAAGTAGTACAGCAGTTAAGTAAATTACAAACATTAGAGTTATTATCATAACTTACTCCATTGAGCACGTCGTAGCCAGCATCCCTCAAAGTTTTCAGGAAAGCATTCGATCCAATCGCGTAGATCAATCCGTTGAAATCGATCGACTTCAAATACCTGACAATACTAACAGCCGGATGCACAAGATCCTCCTCCGTTACTTCATGGCCCAGCTTTCGAATCTGCTCCTGGTAGTTTTCGAGCGGCCGAACGCTGTTATTCGAAACGTACACTACTCGCTTCCCAGCAGCCTTGATTGCTCCGATGGCCTGGCCAGTACCTTCGATCGGTCCGTAAAGATTCCATATGACGCCTGATGAACGATCAATTGATCCCAATTAGTATCGGCAATTGGCTTAAAAATTGTTACACTTTACCATCGCAATCCGTCAGCACGTAATCAAAGGAATCTATAAATTTACGCTTATCTTCCTGGCTTAAGTCCAGCAAACGCTGTGATAAGGTCGGTGAAGAGTTGCTGTCGCTGCAGCTCATCGTACCGTGTGGGTCGACTGTTCGGAACGAACTGAATCATGTAAATCAAGCAACGTAAAATGTCAAATTATCGTTTTATTAGACGATACGGATAACTTATCTGGAAAGTTGGTTTATGAAAAAGGATGAATCGGGACACATGCCCGAGCAGGGGTAAATAACAAGGGGAATGCGTAATAATACCTTTTTCTGGTATCGATACCAAATTTTGGTATGTGTGTGTTCAACTTTGAAATTTGCAAGAGCAAAATTTGGTATCTTACCAAATTCTGGTCCTCGGCATTTTTTTTTGCTTTATTTCTCCGTGAGTTAAAATGTACATTAGGTTAAAAGTTTAAGGGTCGCTATAGACCTTTGAAGTAGGCAAAAAATCTTTGAGTATCAACATACGATTTATGTATGGACAATTCAATCATGCAAAATGGCTTTTTTCGTGGTTGGGAAGATTCCCATTATGTTTTTGTTAGTTCATAATATATAAAAAATATATCATGAAATCTGCCGATTTGGTAGAGAATTGCTCTTCTGCTCACGTCTATTTAATCCTAGCTCTATTAATAGTAGGCTTTTTTTAAATTATGTATGAACAACGTTTCTTAGAAGCTACTTCATCGAACATTGCCAAAACTAAGAGAAATTATACTACAAGCATATACTACAAGTTATGTTTTTGACTAACAGCCAATACTTCTTCCACTACCCTGCCCAAATCAGCAAAACTTTCCGTATAAAAATCTGGGACATATTCCTTCTCACTAACAGCATCCAAATCCGACTTGCTAGCCCCACCAGTCAACACCAGCAACGTCTGAAATCCGGCCACCTTCCCAAACGCCACATCCTGCGCAATCATATCGCCCACGAACAACGCTCGTTCGCCCTGCTCGATGCCGAACTGCTTCTTCAGCTGCTTTCCCAGCGGTTGACCCGGCTTGCCCAGGATGGTCGCCTTTCGGCCGATACTTTTTTCCAACATTTCCAGATAATAGCCCGCCCCCAGGACGGTGAAGTTGGGCGTCACCGAAACCCGGCAGTCGATCCCCCCTCCGATCAGCAGACAGTCCGGATCACTTTTCAGATACATTTCAGCGCGCAACAGCTTGGTGTGATTGCAGTTGAAGTCGTGGTCCACAATGACAGCCTTCACCGGTTTCTTATCGCGAATTACGGGAATGATAAGTCGCAACGACTCGGGCTGGGGCTCATTCGGCTGAAATCAGAACAAGTCAACACTTCTAAATTGCATGGTAAACTCAAATAGTTGACTCACTCCTGTGATGACTTCGAAGCCGGCTTCTTTGAGCAGTTTCAGGAACGGTTCCGCACAAATGGCATAGATCAGTCCTTGGAAGTTGATCGACTTAAGGTACCTGACCACGCTGATGGCCGGATGGATGAGGTCCTCTTCGGCAAGTCCATGACCCAGTTTGTGCACCTGTTCCTTGTAGTTCTCCAACGTCCGCACGCTGTTGTTCGACACGTAAACGACCTTCTTTCCGGCATCCTTCAGGACTCCAATAGCCCGTCCGACTCCCTCAATCGGACCGTAAAAGTTCCAAACAACTCCTGTAGTTGAAATTAAACTTAAGTGTTCCCCAAAACTGTAGCAAAACCATCCAAAAATTACCATCACAATCGGTTAGAACGTAGTCGAATGACGCCACAAAACATTGCTTATCTTCCAGACTGAGGTCCAGCAATCGCTTAGTCATCGTGTGTTGTGGCGCGGTCGGCGGCTTGAGTCGTACTAATAATATTTGCGAAGCGTACCAGGAATACCTCACCTTCAGCTGTGGTTTATTAACCACAAGTAGAGTGTAGTACTGGCAGCGAATTAGAGGAAGAATGAAACACTGCTAGGCGGTAAAGATTAAGTTCAATTGAGTGCCGTTGAACTGCACGTGACTGATGGAATGAACTTCTAAGCATGCCTAGAAAGTTAAAAAGAGTCCAGAACAACTATTTCTTTACATATTTTTGTTAAGATTTGCAAGAGAACTGTTTACAGAAAATACTCATCCATATATCGGCGATAAGAGATTGATTTCACTGATAAATGGAACACAGAAAATGCAATAAAATAGATATTGATTAAAATTGAATACTTTTCTTAGGATGACAGAAAATTACTGAAGATTTTCTTCAAATTTGTATTTATTTGAAATTTATGCATAATAAGTTTTGTGTGATTATTTTCTCTATTCAATTATCCATTCAAATTTAAGCTCTTCCCTAACAAAAAGTTATGGAAATATTCAAAAATCTGTAGCTCCTGTAGGAATTCTTAGATCAATGCAGTTTCTTCAGCAAATCTGTATGCTCTGATCAGAAAACCTAGATGTTTGGGTATCAAAAGATCGGGAATTTGATGCGCTTTTCCGATTCCACATAGGTTGACTTGTGAATTGTGGACCGGTTCGGAAGCCGGCGGATTTTCCGACAACGTAATTCCGGGTTGGTACGAAATTGCAACGAAAAATCTATTCTATCGATACAAAGACCCCCAAAACGGTGTTATACCCACTCCAAAATGTTTATTTATCGTTTCTATGGTAATTTATTGAGATTAAGTTAAATTGAATGTTTGCAAAATATATAAATATATAATCTTTTATACTAAGTAATTAGTAAACTTTATATTCAATCCAAATTATTTTTTCAATTAGTCAAGGATGCCTATTTCAAGTTGGTAGGCTGAGTTTATGGTGATTTGTCAACAATTAATCTTTTTATAGAAATCATCTTTTCATGAGCTTTTTGTAGCAAAATGTTCGGCATGAGTTTCTGAACAAAACGTAGTACTAGGTTTCTGTCAAAATTTTAATTGTTTACATGTTTCATCACAAAATGTGCATAGTGCCCAAGGGGTGTAAATACTTTTTTTGCATACTGTATGTTTTTAGAAAATATGGTCATACTCATTGTCAACGCCGTACCTAGGGGTTGGCGCGGTTGGCGACCGCCAAGGGTGACATTTTAAAACAGTTTTTTCATAAAATGTTGAAACCGTGGCCTGTAATTTAAAATTTTTAACCTTTTCATTTTTTTGGTCAGAGTCGAGGGACATAAATGTCAAAAAATATTCGCAAGGGCCTAAATTGATTTTGACGAAATTTTGTTCTGCCGCTGCATGTTGAAAAATTATGCTTCGATGCCGGTGTGCTCTTTTGAACTAAGCTTGCTGGGAATCCGATCTAGATAGAACAAGAGATAAATATTATTTTTTTCAATTTTGAAGAAGGATTTTTTTCTTTATTCGTTGTAATTAACGAAGCAGGGAAACAGGGCTGCGGAGTCGGGTCATATTTCAAATGACTCCGACTCCGACTCCGACTCCGGCTTTCTCAGATTAGCCGACTCCGGCTCCGGCTTTCAACAAATGGTTGGCTCCGACTCCGACTCCGACTCCACATATTTTTAAATGTTTCAAAAGTTAGTTAACTATTATTAGTTAATTATTTTTAAAACATTGATAAATAGGATTATTTAAATACTCTCTAAGCGTCATGTTTTTCTCAAGAAAATAAGTTAAGTAAAAGTAAAGTAAAGTAAATAAACGGAAAAAAAGTTTCTAGGTTACAAGTTTTATACGTTATGGAAACAGAAATCAAAAAATATCTTCAGTTTTAGAGGCATTTTGAGAAGAACATTTTTGTAAGTAAATTTGGATTTATGTGCTTAACCTCAAATTTGAAAATATATTTTTCAAAGCTAATAAATTTAAATATTGAATTGTTATTTTTGAATGAATAACTCAAAGAAACCTGGCCTTATTGGTCTATTGAACATTAAAATTCAATTTGCTCACATTCAGGCTGACATTTGTAAGAAGCACAGTGACAGGCACCTTGTTTTTAAATGACAATTTTAAACGAAACATTTTTTTGTTGTTTTTTTTTTTTTTAAGACGTACATGAACATCACGCCATGGCTGAAGGAGATTATTATTGCAAATAAATGTATCTAAACAAATTCTTCGTGGAAAAGACACTTAAGATGTCCTTTTCAAATATCTTTGACATGGAAAATATTTTACCCTGAAAATTTTTTATTTATTTTAATTTTAAAATTTTATATGCTTTAAAAAGGAAGCGCACCATACTTCGTGAATCTTCACCTAAAACGAAGCTTTATGAATCATCTTGCGCCTCCATCAAAATATATGAAAAAACATAAAATATAATAAAATACAAATATCCACAAGTTAAATATTTTCTAGGTCAAAAATATTTATTTTTTTTTAAGGTACATTGATATGCAATAATTATCACCTTCCGTCATATTGGCGTGGGACAAACAATATGAGAAAATTCGTACTAGTTGATATTATTTTGATTTTTTTTTTAAATAATATTTGAAAAATACATTAAAATCCTATATTTTGTTCTACACATTTTTTATAAGTTCATTTTTGTACTGAATTCTTGAGATTTGTTCAACGATAATTTGCAACGATATCAAAATAGTTTACCTTAAATCAACAACAACATCAACAATCAATGATTATTTCAAAATTTGTTGCAACTTGTTTTGATATTTTTTGTTAGTTTCAATTATTTTAAATGCAACACTTTGATTTTCTTGTACTCAGTTATAAACAAAATGCGCTTGTTTAGTTCCAAGTTAGAGATTGTTATTATCGTTGAGTATTTGTTACAAAAGTTAAACTGTCAGTGACTTTTTTCGATTTGCAAAAACAATGATTACTATTTTTAATCTTTATGTACCTCGTAATTTTTTCCTCAAAAATGATTTAACTTAAAACTTTCAAGACATATGCTATCAGGGTAAAAGATGACTGTGTGTGTACTTTTTTCAGAATTAACTGGATGAAATTTGGTTAAATTTGAATTGAAAAGGCACATAAATATAAGCAAAATGAAGCATTCAAGAAATGACTACATAACCAATATTTTTTATTATTTTTTAAATTATGATACTACATACTTGGGTAAGAGGTTATCATTTAGTGATTATAGTGTAATAACACAATTAGAGCTTTTCAATCACAATAAAAAGTTTCAAAAACATAATGTCATCTGATAAATCAATTAAAAATATAAGAGCAATTCTCTACCAAAACCGGAAATGGATTTTATTTGTATTTTTTGATTTGGCTCAAACTTTGTGGAGGCCTTCCCTTTGACCAAATATGCTATTTTTTGTCATTGGTTCACCCATACAAGTCTCCATACAATTTTGGCTGCTGTCCATACAAAAATGGTATGTAAATATTCAAACAGCTGTAACTTTTGAGTGAATTTTCTGATCAATTTGATGTCTTCGGCAAAGTTGTAGGTATTGTTGAGGAATTTTGAGAAAAAAATAGGTACACGGAAAAAAAATTTGCAGAATTTTTTATCAACTTTTTTTTCACTAAAACTCAATTTCCCAAAATACGTATTTTTTGATTTTCGAGATTTTTTGATATGTTTTAAGGGACAAAAATCCGCAACTTTTGAGCCATAGAGAAACATGGTCAAAAAATCTGCCGCCGAGTTATGAATTTTAGAAAAAAACAGTGATTTTTGGAAAAAAAATCGAAGTTTTATGCAAAAACAAGTTTGACATTACTTTTTAATGCAAAATTGAATTTGAAATCGAAAAGTACTTTACAGATTTTTTGATAAAGGGCTCCGTTTTCAAGATATAGCCACCGAAGTTTGATTTTAGCGACATATTTGCAGTTTTTCCATTTTTAAAAATAGTGACCATGAGTGACCATTTCTAAAAATATTGTTTTTGAAAAGTTCAGAAAATTTGCTATAAAATTGTCCAAGAGATTGAAGATTGGACCTCTGGTTGCTGAAATACAGCGGCTTAAAGAAAAAGAAACACGAAAATTGAAGTTTTCTAAGTCTCACCCAATCAGCCCACCATTTTCTAGCCAAAATTGTATGGAGACTTGTATGGGTGAACCAATGACGCAAAATAGCTTATTTGGTCATAGGGAAGGCCCCCACAAAGTTTGAGTCAAATAAAAAAATAAAAATTGTCGAAATCGGCCGATTTCGTAGAGAGTTGCTCATAAGATGTTTTGTAAATTAAGCTGTTCTATAGGAAATACTGAACAATAAAAAACATATTTTTTGTTAAATTTAAGATAACTCCGGCTCCTACTCCGACTCCGGGTTATCAGAAATCTTCGGCACCGACTCCAACTCCGACTCCAGCTCTTAAAATTTAGCCGACTCCAGCTCCGACTCCGACTCCAGCTGTTCGAGTTTTGACGACTCCGACTCCGACTCCGACTCCAGGTCCCCAAAAAGACCCGACTCCACCGACTCCGGCTCCGACTCCGGCTCCGACTCCGACTCCGACTCCACAGCCCTGCAGGGAAAGTTCTTTGCTTATACAACCAAATTAATACTAGATTATTTCAAATTATGCAGGTGGGTCTCGTGGCGCAGGGGTAGCGGCTTCGGCTGCCGATCCCGATGATGCTATGAGACGCGGGTTCGATTCCCGCCTTATCCACTGAGCTTCTATCGGATGGTGAAGTAAAACGTCGGTCCCGGTTTCTCCTGTCTCGTCAGAGGCGCTGGAGCAGAAATCCCACGTTAGAGGAAGGCCATGCCCCGGGGGGCGTAGTGCCAATAATTTCGTTTTTTTCGTTTTTGCAGGCTTAAAATTATGAAATTAGCTAACAAGTTATAGCCAAATTTATCATGATTGAGCATTTAATTCTGTGCATTTATCTTAAAAATAAATTTAAAAAAACAAAAACCTGCTATCATTATTGATTTTATAAAATCAGAGAAATTTTTTAGCCAATTTAACTCCTATAATAAATTTTCAATTCAACCTAATTCATATTATTTGAAAAACAAAACATAAAATAACTGTGTGTTTTTTTAACCATACTAAGGTTTCCAATTTCCATGATACAATCAATACTCATATTGAAGCAATCATTGAAAATTATTATCAATTTATCAAAATGCTTGTAAATTTGGGAGGGCGCCAAATTGATGCTTCGCCAAGGGCGCCGTGGTCCCAAAGTACGGCTCTGCTCATTGTTATCATAATTTTTAATCTTTGCTTGGCTATACATCAGAACCGTAAAATGGGGTGACTTTATATTTCGTCGCCATCGTGCTAACTTGTCGTACGTGCATTTTGGGCCAAATTGAGTTAAGAACACCATTTTGTGCAGCTCACAATGCCTCACATTTTGACCTTCACAGATCCCCAAAATTCGATTTCAATCCTGAGATATTCAACAAAAACCGAAAAAACTCCGTGCATTTTTGTCACTTTACATATGAAAGTAGTTTCAATCTTGTCGTGCTATCTTGTCACTCCATGAAAATTGATGTAAGTGCGACAAAAGGCCAAAGGGATTTCAGGCCAGGAAAGTCAGGATGCGTTTGTCGCACGTACAAGCTAGACTACCGTAAACATTTGTAATTATAACTCGGGACTCCAGCAACCAACTTCAACCAAACTTCGGGACAATGCACAGAATGGTGAGCCAAACAAAACGTGATTGTTATTGTTTACATTGCGTGCTCTCGTTTTTGAATATTCAAGGTCAAACATTAAAATGCGTTTTTCTCGGAACGTCAAAATGGCGGGTGCGACAAGATAGCACGACGACGTCGATTTATACTCCGCAAAATGAAGAATACACATTAAATACAAACGGAATGGTTTGGTATCATACTGAACGTGGTAGAGAAGTCTTCAGAAAAACTTTTCATAACATTTTGAAAAGTTTAAAAAGTTAGTTAACTATAATAAGGAAAATGTTGATGAAAGGTATTATTTCAAACTTCTTGAAGTGTCATGATTTTCTCAATTAACATGATTTTGAATCGGAAAACGGAAGGCATTTTCAGGTTCTTTGGACAATTTTCTATTAGGAGAAGGTAAAATAAGTTTTTAAATAATAGATAATATGTGTTTTTGAAATACAATTTCACAAAATCTCCAAATCTCCTCAATTTACAGGCAATTTCAGTTGAACAAATTTCATGTAAAAAGTTAAAACTTGTGATTCGTGCTTCGAATTCAGTTTAAAATGCAATATAAATCGATAATTTTATAAACAAAACTTGTTTCACGAATTTCAGAAAAAACAGACTTTTTAGCAATTTAACTTCAAATTTATATTTATTTTGTTAAAAAGCTTATAAACTTAGTTAACTTAGTTTTTTCTTAAAAAACTATATCAGCTACCTAAGTGATGGTACATTTGACGTAAAATGGAGTTTGAACACCTTAAATCTGTTTTAACAAGAAAAACTATGACTATAAAAGTCACCCGGAACATAAACTAACGTAACGATTTTTTAAACACTATTGAAAACACATTTTTTTTCAAAAATAGTTTATAGACTTTGTGTGGCCACCCCAGTAAAAATAAATTGAAATCCTATCAAAGTCACCCCGGTTTACGGTAACTAATTCTACAGAAATGAACGAGAATGCGTTTTCATTAAAAAAGAATTACGCTATTCAACTGTGAATAAAAAGTAGAAGGGAAATTTAATGTTCTTTTAAATCTGCAATAACCCAAAAGGGTCCTATTTTCATTAAAAAAAATCGAAATTGCTGATGTATAAACTCACGAGTAACCGCAACTCTTAAAAAAATGTTTTGAAAAAGTTACTTTTTGTTTCTTTGTTTGAATAAAAGTTACCTCTTAGAACAAAGTTTCGCGAAGAGTGGTCAGGCAACTACTGCAACTGTTTTTTTAGTCTCGAAAATCTGTTTATCGGAAATCTCGTTCAATTTCCTTTAAGTTTTCCTTTGGTCGCATTCAATTGAACGCGTTGGTTAATTTATATTAACTTATTTGTTTACCAGGTTATCACTATTCAACTAAGGCCGAGCAAAGATTATGTCGCTTCCCCCTTAAATATTGTCCCATTTAAAAAAAAAAATCCTGTTTTTAGTTATGAGCAATATAATTAAGCTAATATTAATAGAGCAACGCGTTCAATTAAAACACAGTCAAAGGCAATTTCGCCTTCACCTAAGCAAATTTGAACTTTTAGGTTCCACTTTAATTCTCAATTAGTTCCTACACCCTATGTAATTTTTTTTTTGTACAACGGTACAAAACACGGTTAAAAACATTTTCTGATCACTCTTTTACATTTTTATGCAAACAAGACAACATGTTGTCGATGGATCAACACTGGCCCTCTTGGAACGAGCTGTCAAGTAGGACCCTTTTTATCAAGAATTTATCAGAATCGAATTAAAAAAAACATTTTAAATTCTTTGCGGTCGTACAAAGGGTCATTGTACTCAGAATGACAAGCTTTATCGTTGTGAACAATATAATCACAAATTTAAGCTTAATTTTAGGAACCAATTATAGTTGAACACGGCCTAGTGCCAGTGCATGTTTTCAAATATGATTTGTGCAAAAAGTTGAATAAATTAATAAATTATAGTATCACGCTTTGCATTTCAATTTTCAAATTGTGAAATGTGTAGAATAAAAATAAAGTTACAGCAATAATTTAAAATAGAGCAAGCCCAAAATAGTTTGAGGACCCCTGTCTTGGATAAAAATAAAAATCCAAAGCAGTTGTCTAAATGTTAAAGAAGGCACTAATTCAAACCACTCACACAAACTGTTCCATTCTGGTCTGCACAGTCCGTGCCGTGTCTTAATCTCGCGTGTCATATCAACCAGTATATCAGTGTAAGATCTGACCATTCAATGCTGTCTTACCCTTAAAAGAAGCATGTTAACCAACTGAACTGTTAGTATACTCCGTACCACCTTCTGAATCATTACGGCGATTTGCACCTCTCCAAGACAGCTCGTCAATGCGGCGGTTGCTAAATTTAAGTTTGCAAGATAAGCGTCAATTCCTGGAATCCTTTGACTACGTCCTGACCGATTGTGATGGTATGAAGAAATAATTTCTTTTAAAGTTCCATAGAATACACGCATTACTTTACTTAAAATGATTCACGCAGGAGTTCTGTGGACTTTGAATGAGCATCTTGAAGGAACTGATCGCGCCATTAGAGCCTTGAAGGATGCTGGAAAACGTGTCGTTTTCGTCTCAAATAATGGAGCAAAATCTCTGGACAGCTATCAGAAACAAATTGCCGGTTTAGGACATTCCGCGAGTGAAGACGACATCGTTTACCCGGCAATTAGTGTTGTAAGATACTTGCAGTCAATCGATTTTAAAGGATTAATCTTCGCGATATGCTCAAAAACCTTCATGGACATTCTTAGGAAAGCTGGCTATGAGGTCATCAGTGGGGTAAGTTTTTCAATACTTAGTCGATTTTATTTTTTTCAAATTTTGTTTGATTCTAGCCCAACGATCCTCTCCCGGAATCCGTTGACATCATCGTGAGCACTATTGATGACAAACTACCAGTAAAAGCAGTAATATTTGACAACGATTTCAACTTTAACCATATGAAATTGTTTCGCGCCGAGTTGTACTTGAAAAATGACCCCAACTGTCTGCTGGTTGCCGGAGCTATTAGTCCACGAATATTCGTAACCCCTCAGGTGGATGTGACCGGCATGAGCCAGTACCTTAGTGTGTTAGAACAAAGTACCGACAGAAAAGCAGTGATTCTAGGAAAACCAAGTCCTCGCTTGGCAGAGCAACTGAAAAACCACTTGAAAATTTTACAAAATCAACGGGTACTGTTCGTGGGCGATATGATTGCTCAGGATGTGACCTTTGGGAGGGCTGCCGGATTTCAGACTTTGCTGGTGCTCTCTGGCGGAACCAGTCTCGAAATGGTTGAAGCACTGAGTAACGACGAAAATGTTCCAGATTTTTACACGGATAGTTTTGCAGACCTTGATCGTTTGATACAGGATGTAACGCAAAATAGAAAAGACGCTACTGAGTAGATTTAAAGCAATTAGATTAGGAACAAATTTCCTTTCAGTTTATATTGATCCATGGGTAATTCTTCGACAACTCACACGAAATCGGGAAAAGTTGCCCAGACCCCTCTTGGATTCGTGTGAGACTTTGTCCTAAGGGGTAACTTTTGACCCTGATCACGAATCCGAGGTCCGTTTTTTGATATCTTGTGACGGATGGCCGTTACGACCACTTCAATTTTTGAACATGCGAAAAAATAATTGTTTTTCAATCATTTGTAGCCTGAAACGGTGATGAGATGGAAATTTGGTGTCAAAGGGACTTTTATGTAAAAGAATCTATGACATTTCCCCGAAACCCACATTCCCGAAGAGACATTTCCCCGAATGCCACATCTCCGAAAAGACACTTTCCCGAAATGTCATTTACCCGAAAATCATTTCCCCGAACGATCCATTTCCCCGAACGGCTACATCCCCGAATGGCGACTTCCCCTAAAAACCATTTTCCCGAATGGCCACTTTCCCTAATTTTCCACATCCCTGAAAATCATTTTCCCGAATGACCATAATCCCGAACGGCCATTTCCCCGAACGCCACTTCCCCGAACCGGGTCAGGCGGGTATGGCCGTTGCCCAGAACCGCGCGCGGTTCTGGACAACGGCCATACCCGCCTGACCGGGTTCGGGGAAGTAGCGATCAATAAAGTATCATGTCCACAATAGAGCTTTATGACGTTTCGCGTACGCACACTAGTGCACCATTTGATTTTGTTGGCTGACAAAATTTAATCTCACTTAATTTTTGTGTACGTACACGCAATACAAACGAACGTTGATTACTCTATTGAACGTTCAAAAAATTCCGAGCTTCACTTGAATTTTGAATATTCAAATTGATGTAAGTGTGACAACTGGCCGAAGAGATTTCAGGTCAGAACGTGTTTGACACACGTTCAGGCCCGACTACCGCAAAAATTTGTAATTGTTACTCGGGACCTTGGCAACCAAAATCAGCTGTCGAGCTTAAGTATAGCCCCTAAACTACTTTAAAGTGATTTAGTTATTTAAAATCTAAAATGGCGGTGATGAAATATTCAAAAAATGCTTTTTGTAATTCAATAATCAACTATTTAGATTTGATTAAAAGTGTTGGTCGCAGAACTCGAATTGGACGTAAAAAAATAAAAAATAATTGTTCAAAGCCTTCATCCAGCCAAAATTGATAGGAACAAATTAGTTCAGTTAAACAAAATCTAGAACAAACTGAATCCTGCGCATCGAGTAGTCGCATGAAGCTATCGTTGCTGTTCTATCCTTACCACGTAGATACCGTTTTGGAAAATTGTCCTTTGCTGAAAATGGCCGCTACAAAAAAAATCTTTTTTTATGGAACGTGGATGATCTCAACCCGCACTCTTGAAGTGTCCGCGTGGTTTATTAATGGCCTTCTACGGTTTTTTTTTTTTTAAACTTACAAAACACGTAGGAGAATTTAATATTAACGTCATACTTTTATTAAAAAAATCCCTAAATAACAATTTAGTTTATATCTAGGTCATCATTCGGAAAAAATATTTTTTGGTGAAGTAACCATTCGGGTATATGTAAATTCGGGAAAACGGCAGTTCGGTAAAATGGCCATTCAGGTAAATGACATTCGGGGATATGGAATTTTCGGGAAAATGATTTTCGGGGATGTGGAATTTTCGGGAAAATGATTTTTGGGGATGTGGAATTTTCGGGAAAATGATTTTCGGGGAAGTGGCACTTTCGGGGAAATGATTTTCGGGGATGTGGAATTTTCGGGGAAATGATTTTCGGGGATATGGGATTCGGGAAAGTGGGATTCGGGGATAAGGGATAAAACCTATGTAAAATTGAACCAGAAGTGCCATTTTTCATTAAGAAAAAAAAAATCATTTTAAAATTTCATGTTTTATCTAACTTTGCAAGGTTATTTTTTAGAGTGTTGTTGTACTGCCCCTGATAGCATAAATGTCCCATATGCATTTTCATCGATTTTGAGTTATTGATGCATTTTGTTTCAATATCGTGTGATCTTTCAGAAAAGCCTCAAACATCCGGTACTTTGTTCTAGGAATCAGGAGAAAATCCAGTTTTTTCATGAAAACTTAACTTTGAAAAATATTTGCAATGCCCTAAGGCAACTACAAATATTTTTCATAGTTTTTGTAAAAAAAATAATCGAAAACCAAAATATCTTGACTAGAAAATCATAAAAGTGTTTATTATCCAATCATTTTTTGTAAACTGTTCGGAATCTAAAGTTCTTGTTAATACACTCAAACCCCGATGGTTTGACACCAACTGTTGTCAAACGAACGGGGTCACTTTTTAGTTTGACACCCCTTTTACACGGAGTTCACACACACTACCAAACGTTTGTTTTGATAGTGTGCGTGAGCGCCGTGTAAAAAGTGACAGTTCGTCACTTTTTAGTTTGACTTTGACCAACCAACGGGGTACAAACTAAAAAAGTGTCAAACGAAAAAGTGACCAACCACCGGGGGTTGAGTGTAGTTCCAATAAATCAAATCTTATTTTGGCTTGTTTTTGACTCAAGTCTGGTGTGTTACTGTTAATGTACTGTTGTGAGTACTTCTATTTCATAATTAAGACTGTTACAAATGTTTGTATCAATTATGTCACTCGACTTTGACTAAAGTCGAGGGAAGGCAATAAAACAGTCATTGAAATTACATGCCATGGCCTCAACATTTGAATGATTTTTTTCTTAAATGTATTATACACCAGTCCAGTTTTTTTGCATTCATAAATTTCCAAAATGTCTAATTATGGACGAAATTTACGTTTTTGCACAAGAGAAACTTTTTGCGGAACTGTAGGGTAAGTTATCCATTTGTGGACCCCTTTCCTAAAGTGGACCCTCTGAATGTTTTTTTGATGAAAAATTCAATAAAATCACAACTAAAAGCTTGGGTTTGTCTACAAATCTTTTATTTGGCATGTTCAGCACCATATAAAACAATGTTGACTGACATTGACGTGTCCTTAGTGTATTGAGTTCAACATCAGAAAAAAATGAATAATTATGTAAAATGCTCGTCGACTATCTAGGGGCTCCACTAATGGTTAAAATACCCTGCCTTGAAATAGCCGATAAAAAAAAATATTTTCTTACTGGTCCAAACATGCTTAAAGTTATTGAAAGATTGTTTTCAGTTGATTAAACTTATATAAATATTTCCTTAACTATGTTTTTTCAGGCCGATATTAAAGGAGCTGGGTGACATAAACTTTGAACACAACGGCCTTAAATCTTAAGAATTAAGCCAACAAAAAAAATAAATTTGTCTTATTTTTGTCAGAGCCAAGAAAAAAAATGTGGTTGCTTATTAATATTGATGCCTAATTTTCTCCCTTTCTTTATCACCTAAACTCCAAAGCTCGAAAAAAGGAGGAATTTACATATAAATTCCCCCTTTTTCCCGGGTTTTGGGAGTTTAGGTGTTATGTACGAGAAATCTGTATACACCCAACCCCGATGGTTTGACACCAACCGTTGTCAAACGAACGGGGTCACGTTTTAGTTTGACACCCCTTTTACACGGAGTTCACACACACTACCTGTGGAATTCCACTTCCCAGCGAGAGAATCGCCCAGAACGGCGACTCCTTTGAACCGAGCCTCTTGCGCTCGCGACACTGACTGATGCTGAATGACGCGCTCTGCGTAGCTGTCATTCTGCCGAGGAGGATTGTCGGTATTGTAGTGGATGTGGTGAGAGAGAGAGAGAGAGAGAGAGAGAGAGAGAGAGAGAGAGAGAGAGAGAGAGAGAGAGAGAGAGAGAGAGAGAGAGAGAGAGAGAATAAGCGAGGAAAGATAGAGAGAGAAAAAGTGAGAGAGAGAGAGAGAGAGCAAGAAATAAAAGAGATCCTTAATAAACGGCAGTCGATTGCTTAATCTCAACCAGTAAAGTCGTGCGTTTTATTCCGTCCGGAAATGGACGAGGCTGGCCACCAGATCCACGACAATGGCGCAGCTGCTCCCACAGGGTAAGAATCCGTTAAAGTTTGGTCGACGGATGACCGGATAACCAGTTCAAGTGACCGGGCGTTTGCCAATAATTTGGGACCGTTCGATGGGGAAAGTGGTTTTTTTTTCCAATATGGACGCCTTCTAGCGAGCTGTGATTTTTCCGTTTGATGGATTGGTATTGGTGGGACTCCGAAAATTGCGTGTAGTGGTGAGATGGGCACTCAGAACATGGGACGTCGCTTCCGTTATGTGAGTGAGGCTGTGCGAGTTGCCGGTTCAAGAGGTGTGAATGCAAAATCTCGCGACACGCATACACTCTTGGCGGCAGGAGTAGGTTCAAGCTTTGATTTTGCGTTTTCTTCACTCGAGTGGACTTTAGCCTGCATCGGTGTGAGTGTAGGTTGAGTTGCCACGGCAAAAAAGGGGCGAAAACTTGCAGACAAGGATTGCTTCTGCACTTAGTTGGCCAAAGCTTGCGTGGATATTCGTGCAGAGACGGGCGTTCGGGGGCGACAGTGGTATGAGTGGGAACACCAGAACCAACAAAAAAAAAGTATTTTTTGCGTTTCGCGTAGTTTTGTTATGTCGGGCTTGCCGCAAAGTTCGTGAGTGTTCGTGATGTGGTGGGCGTTTGGGGTGACAGCAGTGTGAGTAGCCACCGAAAAAAAAAAAAGTTTTTGCATCTCGCGTAGCGTTGCATGCGTCGGGCTTGCCGCCAAGCTTGTGTGTGAGTGATGGCTTTTCGATCGCACGTACTCGAAACGAAAATTTGTGAAATCACCGCAGTGACTCAGTTTGCCGTGACCTCCAAGGGAGCCGTACAGTGACGGGCATTTGAGCCTTTGTTGTGTCGGGCTTGCCGCAAAGTTCGTGTGTGTTCGTGAAGTGACGGGCTACAGTGGTATGAGTGGGGACACCAGAAACCATGGTTTTCTTCTCCGTCTCGCCTTACCGTACGGCAGTGTGCGAGTCTAGCATTTCGTATTCCGTGTGTGGGTGACGGCCTTTCGACCACACGTACACTTATGCATAGCCGGAGAAAACTTGTCCAATCACTACATGATGGCGTAGGTTTACGTTCTTGGTAACAACTTTCGTTGCTAAAAATAAACTAATAATGTTGACGAATAATTTTTCCCAAAATGCCCTGAGAGATTTTATGCAAATGATGGACCAAAAGAGAGCGGCATAAAAAGTCCCCTGAGAGGGTTTGTAATTCTGAAGTCCCCTGAGAGGGTTTGTAATTCTGAAGTCCCCTGAGAGGGTATGTAATTCTGAAGTCCCCCGAGAGGGTTTGTAATTCTGAAGTCCCCTGAGAGGGTTTGTAATTCTGAAGTCCCTTGAGAGGGTTTGTAATATTGAAGTCCCCTGAGAGGGTATGTAATTCTGAAGTCCCCTGAGAGGGTATGTGATTCTGAAACCCTGGGAGGGTTTGCAACCTTAAATAATTAAAATGTCTTCTGTGACGGTTTGTTATTAAAAAACGTTACTTAATCCACCTTTAGGTGGTTGGCGCCTTCCTCACATTTAAAGGGTGCTATCCAAAATGCAAAAAGTGCGTAAATAACACTTAAGTGCTTATAACTTTTGATAGGGTTGTCAGATCTTCAATGTTTTGGACGCGTTAGAAAGGTCTTTTGAATACCTATCCAACGATAGGTCGCATGAGAGATCCGGACAGCATTTTCATCAAAATATCTGAGATCCGGCCTCGAAAAAGTGCTTAAAAAACACTTAATTGCTTATAACTTTTGATAGGGTTGTCAGATCTTCAATGTTTTGGACGCGTTGGAAAGGTCTTCTGAATACCTATCCAACGATAGGTCGCATGAGAGATCCGGACAGCATTTTCATCAAAATATCTGAGATCCGGCCTCGAAAAAGTGCTTAAAAAACACTTAAGTGCTTATAACTTTTGATAGGGTTGTCAGATCTTCAATGTTTTGGACGCGTTGGAAAGGTCTTCTGAATACCTATCCAACGAAAGGTCGCATGAGAGATCCGGACAGCATTTTCATCAAAATATCTGAGATCCGGCCTCGAAAAAGTGCTTAAAAAACACTTAAGTGCTTATAACTTTTGATAGGGTTGTCAGATCTTCAATGTTTTGGACGCGTTGGAAAGGTCTTTTGAATACCTATCCAACGATAGGTCGCATGAGAGATCCGGACAGCATTTTCATCAAAATATCTGAGATCCGGCCTCGAAAAAGTGCTTAAAAAACACTTAAGTGCTTATAACTTTTGATAGGGTTGTCAGATCTTCAATGTTTTGGACGCGTTGGAAAGGTCTTTTGAATACCTTTCTGAAAATGTATAGCATGACGGGTTTTCTTACAAAAACCACCCTTTTTACAATCTTCCGGACTTTTGCTAAAATCGTTTTTAGCATAACTTTTGAAATACTTAACTAAACTGCATAATTTTTAATAGCGACTTATGGGACCTCAAGACGGATCGAATGACGCCAAAACGGACAAAATCGGTTCAGCCAATGTCGAGATAATCGAGTGACAATTTTTTGATCAACATCCCACCACACACACAGACATTTGCTCAGAATTTGATTCTGAGTCGATAGGTATACATGAAGGTGGGTCTAGGAGGTCTAATTGAGAAGTTCATTTTTCGAGTGATTTTATAGCCTTTCCTCAGTAACGTGAGGAAGGCAAAAAGTTACCTGTAGGGTTCTGTCTCTTGAGAGGATTTTAATCCTTGAAGAGAGTCAACAAATTGAATCATTTTAATAGAGCAAAAAAAAAACGTAACAATCTCTTAAGGGGTTGCAAAACATGTTTAAAAAATACAAAAAAAAGCAAAAGTTGATATTTACACTGATTCACACATCAGCCGACGATAACAAATATTCTTACGGGGAATTTTTGTTCATTCTAGGGAAGCTGCACGCGGAGATAACGCGACGGCATCAGCATTGGCGAAAGCCCTAGAGCACGAAAAACGTCGCAACGCGTCGTTGATGTCGTTGTTGAAGAAGACCCGCAACAAGGCAGATTCGTTCAATTGGGTGGAAGAACCTTCCATCGAAGAAGACCTCCCTCGGCAAGTGGACAGAAACTCGACGATGAAGGAAAGTTTCTCGGGTAACGAATCGTCCATAATGACTTCGATGGCGCTCGCTTCGTTAAACATCAGCGAATGTAAACCGAGGGACGGCAAAGAGATCGATAAACAAACTTTCGAGCGCTGGAAACAAACCCTCCAAGCGGCCTTGCAGATTTCCGGAATCGAGGACGAGAGGGCAAAGGCTAACGCCTTCACCATCAAAGCTGGAGAGAAGCTGAAGGACCTGCTCGAAGCTACATCCTCCGGTGTGGACGCCCCGGACGAAACGCTGTTTCCGTACTCAAACATGATGTACCGACTGGAGCAACATTTTGGGTCCCAAGATTACCTACTCCTCCAACGTCAAAAACTGAGGTCGTTGCTGCAGGAAACTGGCGAAGAGGACTCTAAATACGTCCGACGAGTCGTTGCAGGAGCCAAGCTTTGCGGATACAGCGATGATAGTTTGTTCGAGAACGTCGTTGACGTGCTTCAGGCGCACGCACTATCGTTGGATGTTCGTAAAGCGTGCCGGAAGTTGCTGCGGTCAAAAGAAGCGCCCAAAAGGAAGCTCGAACATTTACTGGAGGAAGTCGACGCATTGGAAGTAGACCAGAAGCATGAGGCGATCTTCGCACGTAATCATCCGCCGCTGAAAGTTTCCGCTGAGGTATCCGCCGTCAGATCAGGTCATCCGGTGTTCAGCGGTAACCATCACTATTCGTCGAGAGGTGGCGTCTCAGCGCGGCCGCCATACTCACCGAGATCTAGTCACGGCTACCAAGGCCAGTCGTACTCACCGAGACCCAGTTTCGGCTACCAAGGCCAGGCGTACTCACCGAGATCCAGTTACGGCCACCACGGCGGACATTACGATCAGCGGGGCCATCACGGCTCGTGGGCTAGAGGAAGGGGGAAATTCAACAGTCGAGGAAAACCATTTCAGCCAAACAATGAACGCGCGCAGCGGTGCTGGAGATGTACCGGTACATACCATTCCCCGGATCTATGTGACAATCGAGACAAGATCTGTCACAAATGTCACGAGAAGGGTCACATCGCTCGAGCGTGCGACGAGGTACCCGAGGAACATCGATCCAAGCGACAGCTCACTCCGGAAGGGAAGTTTCCTCAGCCATCCAAGTTGCGGAAGGTCGCTGCCCTTGCTGACGATAACGACGTAAGTGAGGAAGAGAAGGGGGACAATTAAGCCATTTTGGGCAATCGTATCGTATCGTTTCTTTTCTTTTGGATCTATCAAAATTATTCAATTTAAAAGCTTGCGAAATAACAAGTTACGTACGTTTCGTGGAACTAATCGTTATCCGTTATCAGTTGAATTTAAAAGCCATCAAAGTTTCATGTACTGAAGATTATCAGTTGAATTAAAAAGCTAATCAAAGACTATCAGTTGAATTAAAAAGCTATCAAACCTCATGTACTTTAGATCAAATAAAGCTATCCAGAATATTTTTGTTTTTACTGGGTTTTACAAGGGATGTGTGCAACTTCACTCTTACTAAACTAATTTAGCTGAAGTAAAAGGGAGTAATGTAATTTAAATTTCAAGCATTGATAAGGAAACCGTGAACGTTCGACTTAGCGTTGAAAATTGTTGCTTTTATTGTTGTATTACAGAACCAACCAGGATTGGAATCAATTCGACAAACCGATCGTGTTGAAGATTCGAGCAGAGAGACAGCTTCCTCCATACAGTCTGTGGGTGTAGGGCCGTCGGAGAACCGCGGTTGCGGCACAATTACCGGTCACGTTGCGGGCGTGGCCCTGGTCTTTAATCGACTCCGGCGCTGAGGTCAACACAGTGGACAAGAAAAACTTCGACAAAATGCTGGCAAATAACAATTCAAAGCGAGGACTGTACTGTTATACCGAAGGATCTGATTTGTCACTGAAAGCCTACGCAACTCCAGGATTTATTTCCGTAATCGGCTCTTTCACGGCGGAGCTTTTCATCACGGCTGATCGGCCAAGTTACCTCGAAAAATTTTACATCGTGCAGAATGCACGGCCGCTACTGAGCAGAGGTACTGCCCTGCGGTACAGCGTCCTCCAGCTAGAGAAGGGGAAAACCAACGAGTTTCCAAAGTTCGACATCCCCCCGGTCGTAATTTCGTACGACAAGTCTATGCCACCTTCAAGACATATCTTTACTAACATTCCACCCGCCTTCAAAGAGGAAACAGAACGCCGACTAGCAGAACTGCTATCGTCTGGAATCATCGAGAAAGTTACAACTCAAATGGACCGTTCGTTTTGCTCGTCCCTACTGGTTGTTCCGAAAGGGAAAGACGATATACGCCTGGTGGTGGACTTGAGGGGCCGAATAAGTGTATAATCCGCACCCCGTTCAGGATGCCGACGCTCGAGTCGATTCTGGCTCGGCTGAACGGTTCCAAGTGGTTCTCTACGATCGACCTAACGAGTGCATTCTTCCACGTGGTCCTGGACGAGCAATCGAGGCACTTAACGAACTTCTTCTCCGGTCAGGACATGTACCGGTTCGTACGGCTTCCGTTTGGTCTGACAAACGCACCGGACGTTTTCAAGAGGCTCTCCAGACTAACGTACTTGCCGGTTGCGAGGGTACTTGTAACTACTTAGACGATATCTTGGTATACGGAAAGACACAAGCAGAACACGATTCGAACTTGAGGAAGGTACTTTCAAGGCTCCGGAGTCACGGTGTGCGGTTGAATGAGCAGAAGTGCGTATTTCGCAAGAACAGCGTGAAGTTCTTGGGATTCCAGCTTTCGTACGATGGGCTGAGCGTCGAGGAGGATAAACTGAAAGCGCTGGAGAACTTCCGTCGTCCCGAGAATTTGCAGGAAGTGAAAAGTTTTCTTGGCTTGATTAATTTCTCGGAGCGCTTCATCTTGAAGCGAGCGGATAAAACGGAGAACCTTAGGAACCTCAGTAGGTCGGAGACGTTCTACTGGACAGACTGCGAAGAGGAGGAGTTTCTGTACTTGAAGTACGAGGCGCTCTCATCCATCAAGAAGCTTGGATACTTTGACTGCAACGATAAAACGGAGCTGTTTGTCGACGCGTCGCCGATTGGCCTTGGGGCCGTCCTGGTTCAGTACAATAACGAAGGTACACCCCGGATCATCGCGTGCGCTTCTAAAGCTTTGTCAGCGAGCGAGCAAAAGAACCCCCAGTCGCAGAAAGAGGCGCTTTCGATCGTATGGGGCGTCGAACGGTTTTCGTACTATCTGATCAGCAAGCCGTTCGTTGTTCGTACGGACTCGGAATCAGGTTAACCAGAACATCGCCGACGCGCTGTCACGCTTGATAGATAAATCACAAATCGACGAACCCTTCGACGACATCAACGAGAAGCACGTTTTGTATGCCCTTGATGCCGCCCACATGAACCTCTCTTGGAACACGATAGAGATCGCATCTGAAACTGATGAAGAAAATTGTGCCGTTCGATCAGCATTGCATACCGGAGTGTGGCCAGAAAACCTTCGTCGCTATGAAACACAATCGAAAGAGCTCCGCGTGCTGGGTTCACTGGTTTTCAAAAGCGACAAGATCATTCTTCCTCTGAAGCTTCGTCGGACCGCGATCGAGATTGCTCACCAGGGACACGTCGGGTGCGGGGCTACCAAGAAGCTCCTTCGGGACTACTTCTGGTGGCCCAACATGAGCAAGGAGGCGGTCGAGTTTGTCGGCAAGTGCGAAGCTTGCCTAATGGTATCAAGAAAAAACCCGCCCCTACCACTCTCCAGCCGCACACTTCCCCAAGGACCTTGGGAGATCTTACAGATAGACTTTCTGACACTGAACGGATGTGGATCGGGGCATTTCCTTGTCATAGTTGATATGCACTCAAGGTTTTTGCAAGTCATTGAAATGAAAACCACCGATTGCACAAAAACCAACGCCGCGCTCTGCAAAGCGTTCACTACCTGGGGACTTCCGCTCATCATCCAAAGCGACAACGGCCCGCCTTTTCAGAGCCAAGAATTTACAGACTTCTGGGAAGACAAAGGTGTTCGGGTGCGCAAGTCGATCCCCCTCAGTGCCCAGTCAAATGGAGGCGTCGAACGACAAAATCAAGGCATAATAAAGTCGATTTCCGCTGCCAAAGCCGAGCAACGAAACTGGAGGGAAGCCCTACAAGAGTATGTGCACGTGCACAACACCAGGAAGGAACACTCGCGCCTCGGGGTTACACCGTTCGAGCTGTTGGTGGGCTGGAAATACCGCGGAACTTTTCCAGCACTCTGGGAAACTAAGTCTTCAGAGAAGGTCGATAAAGAACAGGTAGCCGAGGACGACGCCGCATCTAAACTGTGCAGTAAAAAGTTCGCTGACAACAGCAGGGGCGCCAAGGAGTCCGACATTCAACCTGGCGATAGGGTGGTCATTTCTATCCCGCAACGTAACAAACTGGACCCGTCCTTTTCGAGAGAGAGGTATACCGTGCTAGCAAGGAAAGGGGCGAAAGTGGTCGTTAGGAGTGACTGCGGGGTTCAGCTGGCTCGAAACGTGCAGGACGTCAAGCGCGCACAAGATTTCAGCGTTGATAGCGAGTCTGTTGGGGTAAGACAGATGTTATGAACCAATTATGGTTTGGTTTTGTGATTAGTACAAATTTATTATACGCTTCTTCTATTTCACAGGACGACGCCGATGACACGCTGACGAATGTACCACCCGACGCGCGGGACCATAACTCGGAGACAGAACAGCAAGAGAATCGGCAGCCACCTGCGACCAACAATTCATCGGACGTTCGCAGGAACCTCGACGATTCGGAGGCGGCCCAGATCCCGGCCCTAGAGACCCTAAATAGATAGAATGGCCAAACAAGTTGCATCTAAGATATGCCTACCACACATCCTCCCTCTACTCAAAAAATGAAGAAAATACCCTCAAATAAAAAAAAAACACGCGCCAAATATCCAATAAGTTTGAATTTACCCTTGACTAAATATTTAATGGCTAGCTAGCAGTGTGAAAAACTAAACTTTTCGCACTACAACCCACTGGTCTTGGCGATCTCTGTTGTTAGATTGCTACCCGAACCTAGGCGTCGCAAGGTTTGGGCGGGACCTTTTTTTTACACCTAGTTCATCTGAACTCCGGGATTCAAACTGACGATCTTTGGATTGCGAGTCCAAATGCTGACTCCACCGAAGCAGGCTTGGTCTGCTGGTACTTATTGTCTGTAAACTCCAGGGAGATGATTCCTACACCTGGAATGATCCAAGGGAGTGAGAGGCAACCACGCTTGCAGCTGCACCACCGACTCTGGCCAGCAATTTGAGTTAATGTTAATTCTCAATAAGCCTTTATCCTGACCAGACTTCTTTAAACAAAACAGGAACCTGCGCAGATCATCTTGCAAGTTAACCAAATGTTTTCTGTTATCTTCTTACCGTTCAAAATACACCCACCTCGGAGCATGCTCCTTCGCCCCTGGGTTGCGAATCCAGACCGAGAGAGCTACCGAGCTGCGTATTTGGGAGATATGATATCCAACCAGAATTTTAGGCTTATTCTTGCTACTTATATAATACGCTCCAGATCGCGGTTTGGGAGAATTGATCAAAATTAGTTTTGTTCACCACTCAGCCTGACGCTACGCTTATCTACAATAACCAATCATAACTGGACCACAAATTGGTGTTCTAAGGCACGTGAGATACGAAGATCAAGAATCAATTTCAATTGAATCGTGCGCGAGTATAAGCAGTCGAGCAAGGCATGCGTTCAGCCAAGCATAGTGTGGGTATTATAGTGCGACTCTCGATATTTTAAAAAATTCCACTTATTTATCACCAGTGTTCTTCCGCCAGACGAAAACTTTTAGGAGTACGTGATCATCCGTATCGTCGGATAGCATCTGGCCGCTGACAACGTGGTGCACACGAGAACGCCCACAAGCCCGTTGGAGACCAGAGCTACGATATCCAACCTAAGGGTGTAGCTTTCCCTGTATTGACTGATCGCTTGCTCGACGAAAGTGGTTTACGGACACTTCGTAGGGATGCCTGTTTCACGCCTGGTAGTGGTTATCCCGTTGAGGCCTGTCAGCTCCCGAGTTAAAGGAAATCACTGGCAGCATTAAAATTTTGAGGAAACAACGCTACCTGCGAGTAGAAAGTTCGATCGTCACGTGCCGGGTGTGATCCCTTCGCCGTCTTCCATCTTTTGCATCTACGGAACTTCCAGGGCATCGAACTTGGACACCATCCGTGAACCGGACACACGCACGCACTTAAGCCCGACACAAACTCGTGAACGCCATCCATTTTGCAATATAAACAACGCAGTTCCATCAACAGCCCATCAGGTACCGCTAACTATGTTCATTAATGGCCGTCGGGAAGCGCACGGACGCTCTGGACTGTTGGAACTTCATCTTTACCTCGCGGCACAAACCGCGTTCATTATCTACCATGTAGACAATTCCAGTTTACCTAAATGAATATCTCAGCTTGCTAAAGTCTTGTTAGTATCTTGCATCTTGCATGTATCGAAAGTCTTGCGGACATCCCATCTCGCTTTGAATCTTGCGGACATCCCATCTCGCTTTAAATCTTGCGGACATCCTATCTTGCGTAAGTCTGGTTGATACCTTGCGGACATCCCATCTCGCTCAAGCCTTGGTGGTCCCTTGCGGACATCCCATCTCGCTTTAAGTCTTGCTGGTTTCTTGCGGACATCCCATCTCGTTTTAAATCTTGCGGACATCCCATCTCGCTTTAAGTCTTGCTGGTTTCTTGCGGACATCCCATCTCGCTTTAAGTCTTGCTGGTTTCTTGCGGACATCCCATCTCGCTTTAAGTCTTGCGGACATCCCATCTCGCTTTAAGTCCTGCTGGTTTCTTGCGGACATCCCATCTCGCTTTAAACCTTGCGGACATCCCATCTCGCTTTAAGTCTTGCGGACATCCCATCTCGCTTTAAGTCTTGCGGACATCCCATCTCGCTTTAAGTCTTGCTGGTTTCTTGCGGACATCCCATCTCGCTTTAAATCTTGCGGACATCCCATCTCGCTTTAAGTCTTGCTGGTTTCTTGTGGACATCCCTTCTCGCTTTAAATCTTGCGGACATCTCATCTCGCTTTAAGTCTTGCGGACATCCCATCTCGCTTTAAGTCTTGCGGACATCCCATCTCGCTTTAAGTCTTGCGGACATCCCATCTCGCTTTAAGTCTTGCTGGTTTCTTGCAGACATCCCATCTCGCTTTAAATCTTGCGGACATCCCATCTCGCTTTAAGTCTTGCGGACATCCCATCTCGCTTTAAGTCTTGCGGACATCCCATCTCGCTTTAAGTCTTGCTGGTTTCTTGCGGACATCCCATCTCGCTTTAAATCTTGCGGACATCCCATCTCGCTTTAAGTCTTGCGGACATCCCGTCTCGCTTTAAATCTTGCGGACATCCCATCTCGCTAACGTCTTGTTGATATCTTGCGGACATCCCATCTCGCTTGAATCTTCCTAGGGCAACCGTTATAACAACCATGTTCTTCAGTTCTGTGTTCGTTTCGTTTCGAAAGCGTAAGTTTAGGAGTTCTATCTGAAGTTCAGACTAGAGTTCAGACCAACAAGCTGATGATCAACCTTGTCAGATTTTCACTAGCTGCATTCCTTCGAGTAGATGACTCTTCCAGGGTATTTTTCATCTTAAGAACCAAGCACAAAACCATCTAAAAGAAAGAAGAAAAAACATAAAGTAAAACATATAAATGATGAATATTAAAAGTATCCTCTTGAAACACCTCGTAACCAAGTCGAGCACTCGCTACGGATACATGTAAACAAACCTTCTGGACCAGACACGTCCTTAAACTTCTTCATATGTCGAATTTCCACCTTTTCTTGACTCGCCTCGGTACGCTGCTCCTTTTCATCACTGAAAGCGCTGAACACATCTGAACCTGCGCAATTATGAAACGCCTGCCGGCCTCGTCCCTATTCATCGTGGGACACGTATTTTAATTCCGGGTTAACGGTGGCAAAAAATGATGTCACATTTTGCTTCCAACACCGAAGGGACCACGCTCTCGTCCCGTTCAACTTTAACCTATCGCCATCCTCCACAGCCTCATTGTTCAACGCGCCTACATCCGTTAAAAGTTTTCAACGTGTACGAGTTTGGAAGAATCGTCTCTTTGCTCGTGACCTCCAGCCGGTCCAGCCAGTTAACATGCAAACAGTAGTGAATCCAGACGATCGACCCGGTCCTGCCACACCCCCGGTACAGCTCTCCAACGAAAGCGCCAACATGCCCTGTCCGGAAGCAACCGGATGTTCCGGCGCAACGGACACTGTTCGACCGCTTCGCTAGGGAAGCGATCTTGACGGTTCATTTCGCCGGCTTGAGCTGCGAGTCTACAAAGCCGTGGCAAGTCTGCTGGAGCTGGACCTGTTCCGGCGGAAGCCCGCATATACTTATGTGGCGGAATGCACACGAATGTGGAATGGACATTATTTTGCGGAACATTTTGGAAAATACTGATTCTGATTGCACTACAGAATAATACGCACAAGCCCCTTGTCGCTTATTTGTAATTTGAGCACATCTTAAATTCAATAAAAAAAAACGATGAAGCGGAACACCGACGTCCCGACAATTGTCTCGATCCACCGTGTGTCACACCACTCCACCTCCGGCACCAAAGCACCACGATCACAAAAAAAAGATTTCTCTATTTACCTGTTTCCTTCCGTTTGCTTCAACTTTTTTTTCACGCCGTCTGAGCGACTCTCTCGCTGAGTTGTGTTCCAGGTTCCAGGGAATTTAACAGTGGGATTAAATCCGGCAGGATCGCCAATGTGGAATTCCACTTCCCAGCGAGAGAATCGCCCAGAACGGCGACTCCTTTGAACCGAGCCTCTTGCGCTCGCGACACTGACTGATGCTGAATGACGCGCTCTGCGTAGCTGTCATTCTGCCGAGGAGGATTGTCGGTATAACCATAATGCCGACAAGCACGCTATAGCGTGTAGCCTAGAGACCCTAAATAGATAGAATGGCCAAACAAGTTGCATCTAATGGCCTATCTACAATCACTTAGCTTAGAATAGTTAAGTAAAGTAAAACTTAGAAAATGTACACAGCTTACGGCCGTCATCCACAATCAACTTAGAAAATTTGCTGGGCTGATATACGTTGCTATGCAGTTGTTTGTTTACCTTTGATATGGAAACGTCAACTTACCGTAGATTTTGAAATTTTCCAAACCATACGTCAAGTTTCTAATTTTATTCCTTTTCATTGTAGAAGATCAGATTCATTTCCATTGATTCAAACTCCTAAGCTAAGTGAAATTTTCTAAGTTAAGTGATTGTAGATAGGCCATAAGATATGCCTACCACACACTACCAAACGTTTGTTTTGATAGTGTGCGTAAGCACCGTGTAAAATGTGACAGTTCGTCACTTTTTAGTTTGACTTTGACCAACCAACGGGGTACAAACTAAAAAAGTGTCAAACGAAAAAGTGACCAACCACCGGGGGTTGAGTGCATTCAAACCGACGCCGTCGTGATAACTTTTCGTACCGTCAACTGGCGCGAATCGGGACACATGGGGCGAATTGAGACAGCAGTTTTAACCATAATGGAGCACATTATTTTGATTTTTCTGATTGGTTTGATTAGAACAGATTCAGACCAACAAAATGTGTACATCTGTTTCAAAATTTAAATCTTTTTTCTCCGTGTAGAGTCCTGAGTTATAACTGAAAATGTATACGGTAGTCGAGCTCGATCCTGTGCAAACGCATTCTGACCTGAAATCCCTTTGTCCAATTGCCGCACTTACAGTATGTAAAAAAAGTATTTACACCCCTTGGGCACTATGCACATTTTGTGATGAAACATGTAAAAAAATAAAGTTTGACAGGAACCTAGTACTACGTTTTGTTCACAAACTCATGCCGAACATTGTGCAACAAAAAGCTCTTGAAAAGATGATTTCTATAAAAAGTTATATAACAAATACTATTACGAAAATAAAAAAGGTGCAAAAAAAGTTTGTACACCTTTCGAAAAATTAACATAAATAATGTTATTTGTTGACAAATCACCATAAATCCAGTCTCGCAACTCCAAATAGGCATCCTTGACTGATTAAACAAATAATTTGGATTGAATATAAAGTTTACTAACTACTTAGTATAAAAGTTTATATAACTCTGGAAATTCTATATAAAACTTATCTAAACTTAATTTTGCAAACTTTTAATTCAACTAAATGTCAATATACTACCATAGAATTGCTAAATAAACATTTTGGAGTGGGTATAACACCGTTTTGGGGGTATTTGTATCGATAGAATAGATTTTTCGTTGGAATTTCGTACCAACCCGGAATTACGTCGTAGGAAAATCCGCCAGCATCCGAACCGGTCCATGATTCACAAGTCAACCTATGTGGAATCGGAAAGGGCATAAAATTTCCGATCTTTTGATACCCATACATCTAGGTTTTCTTTAAAACCTACGTTTTTAAATACCTGGGCAAAAAGTAAGTTTGATCCACGAGAACAAAAATTACGAAATTCCATACATTTTTGGCAGGTTGCTCAAACGAAACCATAACAACGTTTTTGCTTAGGTATTTAAAAACGTGGGTTTTATAGAAAACCTGGATGTATGGGTATCAAAAGATCGGAAATTTTATGCCCTTTCTGATGTCACATAGGTTGACTTGTGAATTGTGGACCGGTTCAGATGCTGGCGGATTTTCCGACGACGTAATTCCGGGTTGGTACGAAATTCCAACGAAAAATCTATTCTATCGATACAAATACCCCCAAAACGGTGTTATACCCACTCCAAAATGTTTATTTAGCAATTCTATGGTAATATATTGACATTTATTTGAATTAAAAGTTTGCAAAATTAAGTTTAGATAAGTTTTATATAGAATTTCCAGAGTTATATAAACTTTTATACTAAGTAGTTAGTAAACTTTATATTCAATCCAAATTATTTGTTTAATCAGTCAAGGATGCCTATTTGGAGTTGCGAGACTGGATTTATGGTGATTTGTCAACAAATAACATTATTTATGTTAATTTTTCGAAAGGTGTACAAACTTTTTTTGCACCTTTTTTATTTTCGTAATAGTATTTGTTATGTAACTTTTTATAGAAATCATCTTTTCATGAGCTTTTTGTAGCAAAATGTTTGGCATGAGTTTGTGAACAAAACGTCCCAAGTAACCATCCAGCACTAAATGAAGTCACTGTTCAGCACTAACAGCGCATTTATAGCTGCGGGAAAAAGCTAAAATGTTTTGACATCTGCACCAAATGCGCTTTTACAGCAGATTTGCAGCTGGTTTTGGACTTTATATTTCTGTTTTACAGCTGAGCCCCTACTGTTGTTGCTCCACCCCTGCAAAATGTCAAAAAATGGAGAGGTAAAAATGTTGTTGTCCCTTTCTCTTCTCTGCTTCATTCAATTCTATTTTTGGGTTGTTTACTACTTTGCCGACTCAGCTGATTGAGAGGGGAAGTTGAATTATTTGCTTGAACTCGCGGTGCTGTCGATATGATGCTGTTGTTGCTGATGATGTTCGATGAATCCGGAGCCCGTGTCCTCACGGCTATATGAGGTATGGATTCCCAGGATGGTTTTTAGAGCTACATAAACAGTGTTGTCGCTCAGTAAAATGCACGGACTCTACTTAATATGGACATAAACCAGTCGAATTTTCTCTGTGTATTTTGAAAGAAATTTTTCTGTTGATTCTGGATAATTTATTATAATCTAAATACAATCATTTCACAGCCTCCATAACCATAACCACATAACTGTGCCATAATTGCCTAAACCGTTGAATTTCACTTTTTCACCGTACCGAACCACCGCATCTCGCCATTCCTCGGGATGTTCCCTTCAATCATCACTATCCTGGACAACCGGGAAATGTCCATATTGAGTGCACGAAGCCGGATGTTCTGGTTTCACGTAATTTGTCACTATTCCTCCGTATCCGTAAGTCAGCTGCTGGAGACCACTGCAACGGTAGTAGGAGAATGCTAGTAGTTCTTTTAACGTTATGAATCTAAAATTAATAAAATTAACTTACCAACATGGTGAAAAGGTTTCAATTGCAATCGTTTTTTTTTTCAATCGTGAAACGAAATTCTCAGCGGACTGCATTTTGTTTTGGTTTAAAGTATGAGAGAGTAAGCAATATTTTTGGTTTTGTTTGTTGGTGCTCTCTCTTTCGTTCTTAAACGGAACAAAATCTTGTTGCCAGTTTGATGAAATATTGTGTTGCAGTGTTGCTAGTAGCAGCATCAAATCAGCACTATTCCGGCTATTACCAGAGCAGTTGTTTTAAAGCTAATTAGCAATCACCTTAGCTGTTTTATGACTGATTTGCTGGTGAATGCTGTTTAGCAGCTCATTTGTGATTTCTTTTAGTGCTGGATGGTTACTTGGGGTAGTACTAGGTTCCTGTTAAACTTTAAATTTTTTACAAGTTTCATCACAAAATGTGCATAGTGCCCAAGGGGTGTAAATACTTTTTTTACATACTGTACATCAATTTTCAGGCTGTGTCAAGATAGCACGACAAGATTGAAACTTCTGTCATATGAAAAGTGATAAAAATGCCCAGAGTGTTTTCGGATTTTATTGAATATCTCAGAATTGAAATCAAATTTTGAGGATCTGTTAAGGGACGCAAAATGCACGTACGACAAGTTAGCACAACAGCGACAAAGTATCAAATTTTGAGAAAAATCGAAAAAAATGTCCAATCTCTGAAAAAAAGATTTAGGATTTTCGCTTTTATAAAAATCACACATTACCAATATGCTTTTCAATTTCTGCAAAAGATCAATATTCCACGAGAGGCGCTAGTGTCGCATAAAACACCCTCTTGAATATTTTTATTCCCCCATTCCAAACACTGGAACTCGTTTTACACGCAAACGTCTTTGCGTGGATTTGTTTTTATGCAGGTTTCGTTTTGTGCTGCCTGCCACAGCGACTGTCGAATGAGCACCGTTTGTGTATTGTGCTTTGCAGCCAAAATATATATTTATTTTGAATCCATTTTCAAACATTTGATTTGATTAGATATTTTTTGATATCTGAAGTTTTTTTGAAAAGGTCCAATAAACCAAATTTTTCAGTTTTTGCTTTTTGGGTGTTTTTTAATACCCCTGACTCAAGGCGGTTTCAAAAACACCCAAAAAGCAAAAACTGAAAAATTTGGTTTATTGGACCTTTTCAAAAAAACTCCAGATATTGATTTTGCATCCTTTAAACTTTCACTCACAAATTGCTAAATTATTATATGTAGTACAAAATTTAAAAGCAATATTATTGTTATCGAAAATATCTTAGTTTTGGTTCAATTTATTACATTTATTTTAATTTATGTAACAGCAAACAGCCTAATAAAAAGGTTTCGGATATGTCTGAGAGAATAATGTTATTAATGAGAGAATAGTCCCCTCACACGTAAAACCACGAAACATTGTGTTCGTTCGTTCATTGAATCAGTTCATATCCACTGAGTGTCATATTGCGGCTTATATCATATCGAAACGTGATAACCAATACTGTAAAAGCACTGCATTGCCAATCCAAAAGTCTTGGAGTGATTCCCGCTAACATTAAGAAAAAAATGCTCTTGGGATTAAAAACTGCTCGACTGTCTTGTCCTTTGGTTTTTTATTGTCAGTCAGTTCACTGCACTTTTTTACTCTCAGTCTGCCAGTTTTTTTTCTCTCGATTGGGTACTGCGCTGATAAAGGCGTGGGAAAAAGCAAGTTAAACAGTTTTGAACAGTAAATTTGATGAAATACTACATTTAATATATAAAAAAGTTTTAAACAAAAGTTAATTTATTTAGAAACGGATTGAAAATGCATATTTTTTCTCAATTCGTTTTGTTCACATTTTGCAAGTTTCATTCCGAACGTACAATACTCCATCTATGAATTAAAGGGGAGACACAAGCTGTGGCAAAATACAGCGTGAGTTCCACCCGTCCCATTCAGTGAGTGTTGGCCATTCGCTGACTTTACATCACCATTCTGACCTGCTTCACAGGCCCGTCCCGAGTTTTGTACTTCTGTTTTGCCCAAACATACATTTGCAGGAAGACGAAGCCTGGGAGCGAAAATTTGCTAGTGAAAAACGACCTAATCGACACATCTGTCTGCGTTCTTTGTGCAAATTGTCGTAAGTATCGCGGATTCGGAAGCTGGTTGATGATGACTTGGTGGACGATGAGGACGTATTTTCTCTGCTGGGAAATCCAAGAAATGTTTTTATTTACGCTAAATCCAATGCCTTTGTTGGCAGTCCCCCCTCCATTTGGCGGCCAAGGGTGCTATTTGCCACATTTGCAAACCCAGTGCTGGTGACCCCTTTCAATGGCCACAATTCATTGTTTAAGAGCTCTCCGAGAGTCAGACGAAAATATTTTGATAAGACCGTGTCGTAGAAGGTCGCACTCTTCGACATCTTTTCCACGAAAACTTACGGTACCTCTGGCGGATAGTGTGTCAAGCTTTCTCCGCCACTTTCCAGCCGTGAATAGATGACATAATCTTCACATCTGTTGGAGTTGGAGATGATGGTTAATTGCTGAAATTCGCAAGTCGTAGTGTTTATCAGAACTTGAACGTCCCATGTTGACTGAGTGTTATCAGAGTTGTGTACTACACCAGCAGTCGTCGTCGTTGCGATTCTAGCCTGGTAGTAGTTTTCCCCCTTCTGCTGAATGTATTGACATTAGTAGACGGCCGAACTTGGCTGCGAATGCTGGAAGTCCACGTAAGTGTTTGCAAACTTGATTGCAGTGCTGGCCGCGGCCAATTCAGCACAGAGCGCGCTGTATTTGTATCCTATAACTGGATCGTACCGTGGATCATCCCAGCTGAGTTTTGCTTTGATCGTGCTGGGAACAGAAGGTACTGCAGTTCAGGTATGTCGCAGTGAAATATCTATAGCGTGTGAAGCTCTAATGAATGTGCTTGAAAAGTGGTGGTGATTCTAATGCTTGATAAGCTGTAGAAATGATGAAACAAACACCATGTTTATTGAAAAAAAATCTATGTAATCCTTGCCACGGTAGCACATTCGATCGTCATCAAGACTTGCAATCAAAGAAGCGTATAAAGGTTCAAGTATTCATCATATTCGAACCTTTATGGTATAGGATCGTCATCTGAACTTTCGGAGTTGGACTAAAAGTAACAAAGTCTTATTAAACTCAGTGTCCAGGTAGAATAGTGAAGACCTGTGGGTTGTCGAACAAATGATTTCAAGTGGAACTCTGTAACAGACAACTACAAACATTCTGGAACAAAATTATTTGATAACGATTGTTAAAACATGGCGTAAGCTAAACTCGTACAATGAATCTCGTAGCCCCTTGACAATCACAAAAATAATTTGCAGTTTTCAAAGAGAATTTGCGGATTGAATATTGAATAAATATATTGTTTCAACAAAAACACTAAAACTTTAATAAGTTTTCTTACCCTTTCCATTAGTTCAGTTTCGAAATGTTGAAGATTTGGTTGGTTGAATATTACCTCTTTTTTGAGTAATTTTACATTAAAAAATGTGCACAAAATGTGAACCTTATAAACATTTACCAGAAACGGATGAAAATTCACTAGTTTCTGGTGTAATATTACACTTTTTTTGACAAAATATCTATCATTACTCCCTGATGAATATTAAGGGAAGGTGGGGCAAGACGACCATATGGGGCAAGAGGAACAATCGCTCGTAAGGCCGTAATTTTTACAATTTTGATTATTTCCAGTATGAGGTATTGTTGCTAGCAATGCAATTAGCTGATTCTACTACCAGATAACCGCCAAAACGACGTAAACGCCACGGGGCATAAGATTGAATGAAGCTTTTTTCAAAACCTTTGTTTCCTTATAATATTTGGATAGTACACAATAAGGCTTAGGGTTCGTTTTAAGGCTCAGTGTATCAAAATACTATTTTTCCTAGATCTGTAGTGTCCCTACCAATGACTTGCACCTATTATAAAGTATGATTTATCTTTTGGTTATTTTTGTAGAGAGCTTTTTAAAAAATCTTGTTTAGGTGGGGCAAGTGTACCATATGGATTTTTAGTATGGAAAAAATACGAATTGCTGCAGCAAAATATTTTATTGTGAAACAAATACATAAAAGTTCTTAAAAACGGAAAAACAATGGTTTAAAAAATGGTCCATACACGATATAATAATATCATGAAAATTTACTATTTATCATCTAAGTAATATTTTTTTTTCGTAAAAACGGCCAAATTTTTAGTAAAATATTATTTTTAAAATCTAAAAAGGAAAGAAACGTTTCAAATACATCCTAATCTGATGAATCTTAGTGATAACAGTTCAATTGTTAGTAAATTAGCATGTTGTTTCATGCATTGTTTCTCTTGCCCCAACGGATTGTTCGTCTTGCCCCACTAGTTGAGTAGAACGTACGAAAAATCAAAAAATTTAAAATCAATTTTTTACATTAAAAAACAGATTTTTTTTAAAACTTGTTCTATCACAGTCTCAGTCAAGATCTGGAATAAGATGATTCTAAAAAATCCGACAGATTTTTAACGTTTTTAATGGGTTATAACGAGCATTTCCTTAGCTTGTTACACTTGCCCCACTTTCCCCTACCATCATTTTTTTCTGAGTAGACATTCAATGGTACACGAAAGTGCTGAGAAAAACTCAAATAAAAAAAATAGTAAACATTAGTAACGTTTATTTGTGAGTGACTAGTTGCCAACGTTTATGGGTAGTTAAAATATATTTAAAGACATATAAATAATGGTATTTGAATTTGTGTTCACAGATTTCAAAATGCCACCTTTAACAAAATTAAGTATGATTAAATACCAAAAATGTAAAAAAATAGTTCCCCACGGAGGTAGCTATTTCTGAAATTTTGCGTAGATTTCAACGCATACTAATCGGATATTAAACATTACACTGATTACGAAATAAACACTTAAGAATACTGTACAAAGTCATTCAAAAACATTTTTGACGACTAAAACCCATTTTGCAATCACTTTTTTTAATTTAAATGCTAAAAAAAATTGACAAGACAACATTTCCGTATTAACTTTTCAATAGGGCGAAACCTTAAATGTAAACAAGCAGCCTATCCTACTCATACTTAACGTGAGCTGTCACTTGAGCAAATGGGATAGACTGTTTGTTTACAATGAAGGTTTCACCCTATTGAAAAATTAATACGGATTTTTTGGATGGATCAACTATGGTCCTTTTGGAACGAGCTGTCACCTTTTCTGTCAAGTAGGACCTTTTCTGTCAAGAAGGGCCGCGATGTTACTGATTTTAAATCCTTTGCGGTTTTACGAAGGGTCATGGTACTCAGAAAAATTATCGTTGTGAACAATAAAATCACCAATTTAAGCCTAATTTAGGAGCCAATTCACGTCAATAAATAGGTGATCCGTAATCTTACACACTGGTCGAGGCCGGTGCCGTGATTGATCAGGATGATAGGGACCTTTGCGAAGTGGTGTTGTTGATTGCTTTCTGCTCTTCATCTGTGGTTCTAGGAGCAGTGCTAGAAGATCTAAATGCTAAAAGTTGTTGATGTCGAAGTCAGGGATGAAAATGACCATGCTGGAAGCATGCTGGCTGCTCATCGTTGAAGTAGTCCAAAAAGTAGAGGAGTCGTTAAATTTTCAGATGCTGGAGTTTGAGTCGATGTCACTTCAAAAGCTACCCGTGTTCGTAGCCCAGGTAGAACCCCTCATGAAAACTGAAGATCAAACTTTCTTCCATTTTTCTTTTCTTTCGTTTTTAAGTGGGTGATTTTTTGGTCCGGTACGCTATAATAAAAAAACAATTTTGGCGATTTTTTCTCTAGCATGAGCAGCTCTTAGAAGATTTTTGAAAATGAAAGCAAGGATAATCAAATTAAAAAAAAAATATCGAAGGGGTCAATGTTTGTCATAACGAAAAAAAAACAAAAAACACGAGAATCAGCATTTTTTTGTAGAGAAGGCGTGTTTTTATTTGATCTTTGAATGTTAAAAAAATATAACAATTAATCGTAGTTTTGTTTATTATTACAGGTACTCTATTGAAGCTTGCCTTTTTTTCCTGTTTGATACGGAGCTGCAATCAGCCACATCATCATCATGAGTGACGAATTCGATGGATGTGAGTGCATCTGGAGCCACGAGATTGCGATGCGTCGACTGTTGTCGCTGGTACGTTGGCTGTGGATACTTCGTAAAATTTTCCACTAAAATGATTTTATTTTCTAAATAATTTAATGAACAGCTTCGCAATGGCCAATCTTACTGCACAGACAACGAGTGCATCGATTGTAAGTATTCAACTCCAATTTCCTGAAATTTTAACTAAAACATAATTCTTCAAATCTTGTTGCAGTGCCCAACGGTCCGAACCAGGGCGTCGGGGATAATTTCTTCATGATGATGATTTTCATGATTTTCGCTGTGATATTGTACGTGATGCGACCGGCGTCCCTTCGCCGACGAAACGATCTGAACAAGCCGCTGCCGCCATCCAACGATGTAAGAGCGTCCTTACAGGTCATGTTTTGTAAAGTTTTAACATACTGATTACTAATATTTTGCAGGGTCCCAACGACGGATCGCCACCACCGGCAGTCAATTGATGCGTTGACGTTGTAAAGTTCGGTAGTTTTTGCTCCGCTCAAAATTATAATCAAACTTTTCCACAGAAGTGACCCTTCATCGGTCCATCTTAATGCAATTTTATAAAATGTCCAGTGTTTTTGTTTTAAATATTCCAATAGTAAATTTGGCAGCACTCAAGCCAGAGCAAAAACTGCGTAACTTCAACGCGATCCTGTCTTGCATTCCCACTTGGTCTTCTAAATTGATATGTTTGACGGAAATGCAACACCAAGTTCAGCAATCAATTTATCGCAATTTGTTATCCAATGGTGCACTAACTTTTTGTTTGTGTGATGCTTCAGAAAGTTTCTTTCAATTCCTTTTATTTGTATAATCTTACATAGATCTTATAAAACCAATCATATGAAAAGCACATGGTGAAAGACACACTTTACCAATAATAATTATCATTTTTTTTTTACAAATCCAAAACACGCAAATCTACAACTTCCGACTGGAATCTATGGAGCAAATATTATTACTATTCTATCGTTATTATGTGTATTATTTTATTATATAGCAGTGCTACAAAAAAAACTACAAAAAATCACACAAATCCACGGGGAGCTAATGGAAAAGACATTTTGAAACATTCTGATCGCGACGTTTTTAGGAATAATATTCCTAAACTCTGACAAAAATCGGTAGCACGTTTATTTGTTTGCAAGGTCAAACGTTTGTTTCTTTCTGTTCGAAAACCACTTGTATTCCTGACTAAATAAGTAAATTAATTGTAACTTTACAAATCTGACGAAATAAAATCAAACACGTGATAAAAAAGCAAAATTTATTATTTGAGGTATCACAATTCTGGGAGAGACTAATATATTTGGGGATGGGTTTCGACTAGTGGCGTGCTGGTTTTGTAATCCAGAGGTCTTGAGTTTGATTCTCGTACCGGGATGATGAAGTTTTTAGTTTATAAAAAAAATCGCATATTAGGTATTGGGGTCCTTTTCGACCCCAAAGTTTAAAAAAATGTGAATACAAAGAGACGAGTTGTTCCTTTTAATTCCGCGGAATTAAAAGGAACAACTCGTCTCTTTGTATTCACAGTAATGCATTCTGCTAAAACGCTCAACCAAACCACATTTAAAAAAATGATAAAAATCCAGTTTTGACCGATCTCGGTTCTTATGGTCACAAATGAAAGCTTAGGATGTCCCCTTTTCGAAACCGATCTGCAAACCCATATTTGATCACTGTGGCCACCGGGAATCGGCTACAACCGAAAAAAGACCCTTTGAGACACCAACTTTGACGACCTGTATCTCCGGCAAACTTCAACTAATCAGGATGCTTCGAGTTGCATTTGCATTCACTTTGACCAAAAATGACCTACCGGTACCGGTAATCTAGAACATGAAAAAAAAATCATGTTTTACTGGTTTTCACGTATGTGTGATTCCAATACAGCCAAAACAGTTGAAATTGATCCATAAAACTTACTAAAAACATAATACACTCAACCCCCGGTGGTTGGTCACTTTTTCGTTTGACACTTTTGTAGTTTGTGGTTGGTCAAAGTCAAACTAAAAAGTGACGAACTGTCACTTTTTACACAGCACTGACGCACACTATCAAAACAAACGTTTGATAGGGTGTGTGAACTCCGTGTAAAAGGGGTTTCAAACTAAAAATTTACCCATTCGTTTGACAACAGTTGGTGTCAAACCATCAGGGTTTGAGTGTACACGATTGCCAGAACCACTCTGGAGTGTTACTGGCCAGTTCCAGGTAACCTGGAATCGGTTCCCTGGTACCCGCTGAACGTCAAACTTGACTTTTTTTGGTGAAAACCCATCATGTTGCACATCAAACTTCATTAAATTGAAAGATACGTCAACCCACGGTCCTGTCGTTGTTCGCTGACCCATCCTGGCCAAAATATGAGAGAAACTCTACCATCCGACATACCAAATTTCATGAAATTGAAAGATATGTCAATCTACGGTCAAAACGTTATTTGCTGAGCCATCCTGGCTACTCTGGAACTCTGGTTGGATCCCCATTGAGCATTTTTACTCTTAATTAGAGGGTGACGAGCGGGAATTCCCGGGAAAAATTTCCCGGGAAATCGACCATTTTTGGACCTCTCGATTCCCGGGAAATTTGGTCGAGACTCCCGGGAAATTTTATACTTATAAATTTCGAAGCAAAATTATATAAACTAATCCGAAAAACATTTGAAAATTACTAAATTATTTAAAACATTTGATTTGAACAATAAACCAAATTAAAAAAAAAATCTAATAAATCAATGCCTCTCTTATCTTCTTATCCAGAAAGTGTAAGTTTTAACTTGTCAAAAATTTCAATAACTATAATTGAGAGGACAAAAAAATCCTAAAAGTATACTTAGCAGTCACACCCCAGAAATGAAAACTAAAGTATTCTAAATATTATTTTTATTTATTATTCCTAAGAGGGAAAAGACTTTCCAAAATAAGTTCAACTTCCGTATACTCTCTTGAGAATAGCAATTCTCCTTATCTAGTTTTGGTAAGTTAATTTCGCTTTACCAAGGTAATTTCGCATCAACCTCAATATTAAATAATATTTTGGAGAAAAAAAACCCTCTGACAATCTTTGTAAAGTTTAAGTCCGCCAATTGTGAATATTCGAGTTTTTTTTTCTGCTAACTGATATTTCTTCAATAAATACTTACAACTTTAAATTGTTTTGTCGTTGTCGTTGTTTGTCGTTATTTATCATATTGCGAAAATCCCGATACTGGGAAATTGTGTATAAGCTATTTTTACTTTATAAAAATCTAATAACAAGTTCATACAAAAAGTTTGTGCAACTTTTGAAAAAATCACTGGGAGTCGTAAATATTAAAAAAAATTGTCCCTAATAGCTCAAGAAACGATCTTGTTTTTGCAGATTCCAAAACAAAATCTAAAGGAAGAAATAGTTCCTAAAAATTATGAGGCTACCTCAATTAACGTTTCATTGAAGAAGTATTAATTAATTGTTTTTGAATTTTAGCTGAAAAGAAACAAATTTATTACCTTTCTTTTAAAATTATTGGCACTATTGTCATAGTTAAAAAACTCCCGGGTCCCGGGAATTCCCGGGAAATGACCAAATTCAACTCTCGATTCCCGGGAAATTGAAAATCTCGAGAATCGTCACCCTCTACTCTTAATTCTGAATGTTTTCAATATTGGCCACTAATAACCGTTTTTTTTAGCAACGAATCGAATTGAAATTATAGCATTTTTCAATATCGTGGACATTGCTATTGTTCCAAAGAGGCCAAAGAGCACCATACTTTGCCATATCTTTTAATTCCATGTAGTTTGATATATCGAATGAGGACCATCCCGAAACCACTAGGGCACTTTTTTGGATATTTCAACCCCATGTACACTGAAAGAAACCGACATAGCAATATCACATGTTTCCCACATGAATCCGCCCCATACGACTTAGCATGCGAATGTCATGTGAAAATCACATAAAAAAATTCAACCTGCGAAGTAGTAAACTCAAATGAAATTCATATTAAAATGAAATGAAAAACACGACACCTTCACATGTCTTCAAACATGACTATCGCATGGAATTCTTATGAGAATAAAGTGGATTGCACGTATGATTTCAATGAATTTCTTTCTTTCTTTATTTTTAAATATTATCCAGAAAATCTCAATTAAATCAATTTTGTTTTCCACAGTTTATTTTGTTTTTAAATTGGCAATTAAACACTTTTTTGAACAACGCCTTTCAAAATTCAACCGCAAACGCTTCCGGTACCGGCACCATCCGTCGCATTAACCGCATGGATCCCTTGGTGGAAACTAAACAGCTTTATACCTCCAAAGGCCGGTGTTATTTCTTTTCCTGAAAACCGGCACATTTTCGTTGAAAGGTTAAGCTCCAGATTTTAAATTGCTAGAAAAGTGTGATGAAACATTTATTTTAATTGTTTTAATTGATTGCCTTCAATTTATATATTTATTTTACTAAACTTACATTTTTTTAAATTGCTTGATGCTCAAAAGATAAATGTTTAATGAACAAAATCCTTTTTTAAAAGAACGAGCACAAAAACTTGTACTTTCTGCTTCTCGCCATCTTGATTTCTGACCAGTTCTCTCCATTCGCCATAAAAAAAAACAAAACATGCGAATCTTACGTGGTTATCACTCGAAAATCAACAGAAAAGACGAATGGTGCCAATCCAAGTGTAATTCATATGAATCAAGCGTGAACAGAATGTGAAATCATAATGGAGTAGCTATGGCTGGTATTCAAGTGATGGTCACATACATTTGAGATACAAAACATATCTAAGTCATGAGGAATTCACGTCAGTTTAAAATGATGATATTTTGAGATGCTCACGTGAAAAAGCACTTGAATTTACTGTGTGGGTTTCTTTCAGTGTAGGAAATTGGACGAGCTTTTTGAAAAAAAATACACTGAAAGAAAAATGCACGCCAATTCTATGATATTTTATAATTTTTAAAATGTGACAAAAAGACTCACGAAAAATGCAGGATGGTATGTCTCTCCTAAGAAAATACAAAAATCATTTAATAAAACTGTTTTTTGAAAAGTAGTCTAAACGTCAAAATTTTCAAAAACCGATAAAGGGAATCGATTTCCCAGACAATTTTACATAAAAGTCTCCACATTGACCATTGTCCTATGCCCAATCCTTGTGAAGATATAGCGGCTTTAAAAATAAAAATGTTGAAAAAATGGGTTTTTAGTGGTTTTTGGCAATTTCTATATGACCGACTTGAATTTTCAGTCTCGTAAATATTTTAACCCAGTGTTCCCAAATGAACCGCTCAGGCTAGGTTCATTGCTGAACTTGGCTCGGCTCAAACCTCTCTTTTGAGGCTTAAGCCTGAATCCCTGAACCATGAGCCTTGGTTCAAGCCAGGCTAACCTCGCTAGTGTGAACCACTTGAACCAAAAATGAACCTTCGGCTTAAACCTTCCAGCAATCGCGCTCGCTCGAGCTAGGTTTCCTTCGGTACGAATGAAGGGAGACAGGGAAGAAGTTGAAAGTTGGTCATTAGGGAACGTTCTTTCATTACGCTCCGCTAATAATGGTGATAAAAGTGTACGTGCATCATTAGGTAAAATTGAATTAAAATTCAACTTTACATGATAAGGACAGGATATTTTTTTTATTTTAAATATAATTTTATGTGTTACGTCGTTCTTGTACGGGATGAACAAATGTGAACATTTTGCAAAAATATTAGTTACTGTGAAAAAAGACCGAACTCGACTGTTGGAAATGTCCGTGCCAAAATATCCCCTGCGAATCGTCCGTCTTTCGACCGTGCTTCTGTGTGTTCTAAATTATTAGTTGGATTTTTGTGCACGTTATTTTACAGATAAGTTTAATTCATGTCAGTGTCATATTGTTATTGTGAAATGTGTAATCTTCACTATGACCGTAAAATTCAAAAAGAATTTGCCAAGAATGTGAGCAAGGAAGAATTAGGTTTTACGCCGACTCGATTTGGAGGTTAGAAGGAGTGCACTGTTTACATGGACTTAGCACAGTTCGATGCGGTCGTCGATTTTGTTCGGGGAAATTCGTCGACAATCGACGAAGACCATGTAAACAGTGCACACGAGCTGTCAAATGACGTCACGGTGTAAAACCTAATTGTGTACACTACCACCACCAACCGTTTTTTTTTTTTCAATTGTTTTGTGGCATCGTCTTGATCCCGTACGAACCCCTGTTCGTACGGGTAAAGTGCTAACTGATATACAGCGGGTAAAGTGGCAATGTTTTTTTTATTGGATTATAAATTAAGTGTTTTCAATGCAAATTGTTCTACACATATCTCTAACACATCTATTAACAATGAAATAGACCTATTGGACTGCCATCATTTTAATAATGAATTAAAATATTTTCAAGAAAAGAACATAATTAAAGTCCTCAAATTGTTTATAATAGCCCATTTTACCCGATAGAGCTCACACGCATTTACTCGTGCCAGACAGACTGTCTGTGATTTATTATTGTGTTAGTGTCAAGCGAACTATTTAGCCAAACATTTGAAAATGGTGGATAGTTTATATTAATATAGTTTTTTCCTTGTTTCGGTTTAAAACGACGAAATAAGCATTTTTAAATCCTTTTCTTGAAAAACTTGTTTAGAGATACGCCATGTTCAAATATTATTCTAGGACAATTGGAGGGAGTGCCAATCGTGTACGCTGTCTGTGATTTATTATTGTGTTAGTGTCAAGCGAGCTTAGATATTATCTAGCCAAACATTTGATAATGGCGTATAGTTTATATTAATATAGTTTTTTCCTTGTTTCGGTTTAAAACGACGAAATAAGCATTCTGAAATCTTTTTCTTGAAAAACTTGCTTAGAGATACGCCGTGTTCAAATATCATTCTAGAACAGTTGGAGGGAGTGTACCGCGAAAGCCGTCACGAAAAAAAAGATTCTCATACGAATTTTGAGTTGCGTTTTTAACTGACGAGCTCCGACGAGGCCCACACTACCGTCTGTCGGTGGATACGTGGTGGTCGGGCTGGGTGCACCATAACCGAGCTGCCGGTTCAACCAACATAAGCAAAGGTTCAACCGCAGGTTTAAGCCGAAGGTTCATTTTAGGCTAGCACGTACGATGCTCGCCTGGTTCAAACCAAATGAACCCCGGCTCACGGCGCACGATGAGCCTGAACCGATTGCGCTTGAGAGGTGTTGGTGCAAACATGAACCAGAAAAATGAGCCTAGCCTAGCCGTCCGCTTAGGCTCATGGGAACACTGCTTTTTACACAGCACTGACGCACACTATCAAAACAAACGTTTGATAGGGTGTGTGAACTCCGTGTAAAAGGGGTTTCAAACTAAAAATTGACCCATTCGTTTGACAACAGTTGGTGTCAAACCATCAGGGTTTGAGTGTACACGATTGCCAGAACCACTCTGGAGTGTTACTGGCCAGTTCCAGGTAACCTGGAATCGGTTATTATATCTCAAACGTTCGGCACTACGAGGCGTAAGAACCGCGGGGAAACCTGCAGGGACTTTCTTTGCATTAAGAGCTATCCAAGGTGTGGTAGACTGCGAGGAGCAGTAACCAGCTCGGAGCTCGAAATAAAGTAGACAAGTCGCCTTGATGTTCCAGCCGAAAAGACTCATTTTTGTTTATTTGAACTCGGGTATTTATACTAGTCAAATTTGTTGCATCACATGTAATTTGAGTGGTGACACTTACGTGCTACAGTATAGACTTCTGGAGTTGGCTTGTACTGGGTTGAACCCTTGCGCTGGCTCAGCAGGAGTCAGCGTCCCGGCCAATTGTCGATGAACCGAAATATGGTTCGAAAAGGCTATACGCAAGCATCAGCAATTATGCTTGCGCCAAGTGGTTCTAACTGTGTGTGGGCTCTACAGCCAGGCAGGGTTTGTGTTTTGAAAGACAAAACCTGGTCTTGTTGTGCGAGGTCCGGGCATGGTAATACAAATGGAAAATAAGTGTGAATGGGTATGTTGGGAATGCAGTGGTGTTCAGACTATTACACGGTTCCCTGGTACCCGTTGAACGGCAAACTTGACTTTTTTTGGTGAAAATCCATCATGTTGCACATCAAACTTCATTAAATTGAAAGATACGTCAACCCACGGTCCTGTAGTTGTTCGCTGACCCATCCTGGCCAAAATATGAGAGAAACTCTACCATCCGACATACCAAATTTCATGAAATTGAAAGATATGTCAATCTACGGTCAAAACGTTATTTGCTGAGCCATCCTGGCTACTCTGGAACTCTGGTTGGATCCCCATTGAGCATTTTTACTCTTAATTAGAGGGTGACGAGCGGAATTCCGGGAAAAATTTCCCGGAAATCGACCATTATTGACCTCTCGATTCCCGGGAAATTTGGTCGAGACTCCCGGGAAATTTTATACTTATAAATTTCGAAGCAAAATTATATAAACTAATCCGAAAAACATTTGAAAATTTCTAAATTATTTAAAACATTTGATTTGAACAATAAACCAAATTAAAAAAAATCTAATAAATCAATGCCTCTCTTATCTTCTTATCCAGAAAGTGTAAGTTTTAACTTGTCAAAAATTTCAATAACTATAATTGAGAGGACAAAAAAATCCTAAAAGTATACTTAGCAGTCACACCCCAGAAATGAAAACTAAAGTATTCTAAATATTATTTTTATTTATTATTCCTAAGAGGGAAAAGACTTTCCAAAATAAGTTCAACTTCCGTATACTCTCTTGAGAATAGCAATTCTCCTTATCTAGTTTTAGTAAGTTAATTTCGCTTTACCAAGGTAATTTCGCATCAACCTCAATATTAAATAATATTTTGGAGAAAAAAAAACCCTCTGACAATCTTTGTAAAGTTTAAGTCCGCCAATTGTGAATATTCGAGTTTTTTCTGCTAACTGATATTTCTTCAATAAATACTTACAACTTTAAATTGTTTTGTTGAGTCGTTATTTATCATATTGCGAAAATCCCGATACTGGGAAATTGTGTATAAGCTATTTTTAGTCGTAAATATTAAAAAAAAATGTCCCTAATAGCTCAAGAAACGATCTTGTTTTTGCAGATTCCAAAACAAAATCTAAAGGAAGAAATAGTTCCTAAAAATAATGAGGCTACCTCAATTAACGTTTCATTGAAGAAGTATTAATTAATTGTTTTTGAATTTTAGCTGAAAAGAAACAAATTTATTACCTTTCTTTTAAAATTATTGGCACTATTGTCATAGTTAAAAAACTCCCGGGTCCCGGGAATTCCCGGGAAATGACCAAATTCAACTCTCGATTCCCGGGAAATTGAAAATCTCGAGAATCGTCACCCTCTACTCTTAATTCTGAATGTTTTCAATATTGGCCACTAATAACCGTTTTTTTTAGCGACGAATCGAATTGAAATTATAGCATTTTTCAATATCGTGGACATTGCTATTGTTCCAAAGAGGCCATCATGGCCCAAAGAGCACCATACTTTGCCATATCTTTTAATTCCATGTAGTTTGATATATCGAATGAGCACCATCCCGAAACCACTAGGGCACTTTTTTGGATATTTCAACCCCATGTAGGAAATTGGACGCCAATTCTATGATATTTTATAATTTTTAAAATGTGACAAAAAGACTCACGAAAAATGCAGGATGGTATGTCTCTCTTAAGAAAATACAAAAATCATTTAATAAAACTGTTTTTTGAAAAGTAGTTTAAACGTCAAAATTTTCAAAAACCGAAGTCTCCACATTGACCATTGTCCTATGCCCAATCCTTGTGAAGATATAGCGGCTTTAAAAATAAAAATGTTGAAAAAATGGGTTTTTAGTGGTTTTTGGCAATTTCTATATGACCGACTTGAATTTTCAGTCTCGTAAATATTTTAACCAGAAAGCTCGTCCAATTACGCATAAGTTTGGCTTTGACAGCATTCCAATTGAATGTATGGGCTTACAGATATAAGCTAAATGAGCTTTTACAGCTACGGGTAAAAGCTAAACAGTTTTTGCCTCAGCACTAACAGCTACTATAGTGCTGAATAATGGCCGCATTTGGACCTTACTCGGCTGGTTTAGTGCTGTTCTCTACCTTTGATGTTCAACGTGTTCAACCGAGACCCAAACAGACACAAGTTTGACGTATCCACCCTTGCAAATAATATCTGCACACCAAATATTTGCACACCTGAAATCCTACCCCTTCTCCCCCCTGCTCGTTCTGAGTGGTGCGTGTCTCGACTAAGCTTTGTTGATGCTTTCGACCCAGCCCTCTGGACGTAAAATTCTTTACCAAATCTACAAATAAAAAAAAACTTTAAAACTAATTTTCCCATTTAGTCAGTTTTTTTCCTCAAATTTTTAAGTTCTGTCTCTTCTTTATGAGAAATATAACGCTCCGATCAATCAGATGCTTGAATAAAATCGGGCTGACGAATACCGATCAGGGCGTTAAATTTCTCAGCGGGTTGCAGCTTACTTGTCAAATTTAGAGCCACCCTGTAAACATTCCGTTATCCAAAGCTCTTTAAAAGCCCTCTCTCTCTCTCATCACCTTGGGAACCGTTAGCCGCCACGCGACGACGCTCGCACTTTCTGTCTCTTTCTTTCGTCCGCTGGCATCAGCTGACGGACGCTCCTTTTTTCTCTTTCACTCCTCCCTTTGTCTGCTGTCGCGCCCTGCTGCCAACCAGCGTTCGCCGCGGTCGTTCACTTTGAGTTCATCAAGCAACGATCGAACATCATCTCTCGTCTGGAACTGAGGCCCTTGCTCTGGAAGCAGCGCTAAAATTCAGCGAAAAATTAGGAAAGTGTAGCAAGAAAACCTGTCGAGAATTTCTTCCAAAGAGGCCTGTGAGAAGTAAGAAAAAGGTGAGTTTGATTTTTCGGAGAAAGTTTTTTGGTTGGTGGATGACGGGTTGTTCCTACAAAATGGCGTTTCGGCGTGGCCTGCTTTGTTCTTTGTCCCCAGATCAAAATGGTGTCTGCTGGATTGGACGAAAGCAAGGTGGATTTCGAGCACCTGGAGGAGGAGGAGTGCGGCTCGGATGATTCGGACTCCGCCGGAGTTCCGGCGGGGACGCTGTCGTCCAAGTTTGACCGGACGGACACGTCGATCAACACGCACCCGTTGCCGCATGGGCGGTACACGCTGATCGGGATCGATATCGATACGACCGGCCGCCGGCTGATCGACGAGATTGTCCAGATCTCGGCGTACACCCCGGAGCACCAGCACTCGCAGTACATCATGCCGCTGATGAACCTGAATCCGGCCGCCCGGCAGCGGCACCAGGTTCGCGTCATTACGGTGGGTTTCTTCCGGATGCTGAAGAGCATGCAGACGTACCGGGTCGTGAAGACGAAGACGGAAGTGTCCGCGTTGAACGAGTTCATCACGTGGCTTGAGGAGAGGCTCCGGGAGGATGAGGGATCTGATGGGGTGGTGCTGATCTACCACGAGCAGCGCAAGTTCGTGCCGTACATGGTCATCGAGGCGCTCAAGAAGTACGCCCTGCTGGACCGGTTCACGGCCACGGTCAAGTCGTTCGCGAACGGGTTCAAGCTGGCCGAGCAGAAGTGCACCAAGACGATCAAGTACTTCTCGATCCGGCAGCTGGCGGATCTGGTCATCGGCGAGGACGAGGCCAAGGGTGGATTCGAGGGGAACGCGGCGTACCGGGCTCGGCTCGCGTACCAGTTGGCGCGGAAGCTGGCCAACGGTGAGTACAGAGTGGTGGTCGCCATTTTAGTGTCTATTGTTTGTTCGTGTTCTTTGTTTGTAGTTGGCACGTGGTTTATATTCTGATTTCTATTGTTCTCCTCTACAGATGGCGCCACCCCTTTGCACAGCACGGACCTGACTGCTCCGGAAACCGACGACGGCAACAAGTCGGACACCACCACGGAGGCCGACACCGAGAGCGGTGCCGAAAATCCGAAGCCCCAGCGCAAGAGCTGCGCCAGCAGCGTGGACGAGAACAATAACGAGGTCGTCGCGTCCTCAACCGTGACCACCTCGGACGATGAACAAACATCGCAACAGCAGCAGCAGGACCAATCCACCGTCCTCGACAGCTCCGTGACGGTCGAAGTGGACGACGTCACCGGACAGCTGACGACGGTGCCGGAACCGCAGCCCCGCTCCCGGCCCACGACGGAAGCCGAGCGGGAGCAGATGTGCACGGTGCTGTGCGAGCTGGCCTCGCCCATCTCGTGCGAAATCGGCGAACTCGACGAGCAGGAGAAGATCCTGCTGCGCCAGAACTCGCTGCGGCCGGTCTTCCTGCAGTACTTCAAGACGACCATCTACCACAGGCAAGTTTGGACTCGGTCGCTCTGGTAGATCAACGTTTAAACTTTTTCTTTTTCCGCAGAGTTAAGGCTGTAACGTACAGACGAGTGCTGGCCGAGTACGGACACGACTTTGAGTCGCTGCGGCAAATCTGGACGGAGAGCAAGCGCGAGGGCCTGGAGCAGGTGATCGCGAAGCTCACCGAGCTGAAGGAGGACGAACGCACCGAGCTGTGCGAGCTGCTCGACTGCCACTACGATCCGGACAAGCAGCAGCTGAAGCCGGTCGTGAAGCGCGTGCGACGTCGCACCTCCAGAGGTAACCCCAGAATCCCTCGACGAACCCCCTCCGACGATTTCATAACACCCCTTCTTTCTTCAATCCGCACAGGTCGCCTGTTCTTCGCCAATAAGAACAGCAACACGAACAACAACAATAGCTTCGCGAACAACAGTAACGTCAGCAACAAGGAGAACCGCAAACCCAACGGCGGCCCTGGAGGACGTAACAACAACAACGCGAACCAGAAGAACTTCAACCAGCAGCAGCAGCAGCAACCGTCCTCGCCGACCGGAAACAAAAAGTTCCGTCAGCGTCAGCCGAGACGTCGTCGCAACAATAACAACAACAACAACACCATGGACAAGCAGAATGATCCCAACTTTAACCAGCCACCGATCATTCAGGCGAGCGCCTAAGTTTGCCAACTTGATAGTTAAGGAGAAAACTCGCCTAATTTGAATTTGATTCCAAGTTTTCCTTTTTATTAGTAAGCACTGATTAGTAGTTTTTATCAACGCGAGAGAGCGCAAATCAGCCATCGGCTGCGATGAGAGAACGAGAGAGAGAGAGAGGGAGAAATAAGTACAGGAGTGTAAGAGAGAGTGTTCAGGGATTTGAGGAAGCCGCCAGTGATCGAAGATCTTCCTTTCAATTCCGTTTCCTTCTTTTTTTTCTTTTTAATTCAAACGTTATCTGCAACACACGGTTTAGACATTAGGGGTGATATTAGTTGATAACTAATGTAATTTTAAAATGTTTATATTTTACCTTTACTCCAAAAATTACATTATTGTAATTCCACACTTTTATTTACACAATTCTCCAGAGCGATTTAGGGTTAGACGTCGAAAATGCTCTTGAAATTGCTTTTGAATTTATCGCACAAAAAAAAAACAGAAAAGTGCAGCGCAGTGTCACACAGCGCGGCTTTTTTGTTGCGGTCCAGCTATTACGGCGAAAAGTTTACGCGAAGAAGAAGAAAAACCTATACACGAAGATTGTAAACATTTGAAATGTAACGGAACCGTTGAACGCGCGCCAGAAATGCACACGTGGCCTCCTGGTTCGGGAAGATTGTGTGTTACGCGTGTCGATAGTTGCCGAAGGTGAAGAAGAAGAACACAATATCTACTAGTTTCATTGTATGAGAGAGAGAGATATGGAAACATCCTTGGAATGATTTGAATTTGTTGGTTCCAGCCAAACCGCAAGGCCCCGTCGTCTGCGACGTTCTGGGGAAACTTGTTTAGCAGCGCAAAATATAGCGAAAGCAAAAAAAACTTGGTTTTGTTTTAACGTGAAGACTTCCATCATTGTCATGATTTTTCCTTCAAAGATATAAATTTTGTGGCGCTTTCAATATTTTGGCAAAATTCCTTCAACAAGTTGTTTAGAATAGTGCCCTACACATGCTGATTCCTTTTGGTAACGAATATCCCATTCCTTGTTAAGTTATGGAAATCGTCATTAATCAATGATTGCCAACTAGGACGTCAATGACTGTGCCACAAAATTATATAAATTTCGAAGCACAATTGATTTAGTTCAAAAATTCCTTAAGTGGCAACAACCGGCACATGCTGATTCCTTTTGGTGCTGAAATTCGTTAAATTGAATTTAATACACAATTTTTTTTAGTAATGATTAATTTTCTTCGAAAATGATGAACGGCTTCACCTTAATCTACGAACAAATGACTCCAATATCAACTATCCAATAACAAAGTTCAAGGCGTTCGCCGCTGCACACAACAACGAGCAACCAGGTGATCCCGAAACATCGGCCGCTGTGGAGAACGCGCTGGGCCACATCCGAGCGACAACTCCTCCCGTGCCTCCGGCCGCCCTTGTTAAGCCGAAAGAGGTCAAAGCGATCATCAGCACGCTCAAAAACCGGAAGTCTCCTGGGCAAGACGGAATCCGAAATACGTGCCTCAAGCAGCTGCCAAGAAAAGGTTGGTCGTCCTGACCAAAATCTTCAACGCTTGCCTGGCCTTGGGCTACTTTCCGACCGGCTTGAAGCACGCGAACGTGATCGCCAAGGCGAACAAGGACATAACCAACCCAGGAAATTACCGCCCGATCAGCCTTTTGAGCAGCCTGAGCAAACTCCGGGTACGGGTGATCCTCGCCCGGATAAACCGTCACCTGGAGACGGAGCAACTCATCCCACACGAGCAGTTCGGCTTCAAGCCGGGGCACTCAACGGTGCACCAATTCGCCCGTATCTCGGAGATGGTGAAGCGCGGTTTTCTGGCGGGGAAGTCGACCGGCATGATCCTTCTCGACGTCGAAAAGGCCTACGACTCCGTGAAGCAGGACGCCGTGGTCTACAAGCTCCTCCGCTCGAACCTCCAGCCGTTCCTGGTTTACGTTGACGGTGAATGGCGAGCGTTCCTCCGTCCACAACATCCCCTTCGGCGTGCCCCAAGGATCAGTGCTGAGCCCGACTCTCTACAACATCCTCACCTCCGACGTGCCGATGATCGATGGAGTGTCGTACGCATTCTTTGCGGATGACACTGCATACTTGGCATCGGATAAGGACCCGAAGATCGTCGTCACCCACCTCCAAGCGGCACAGAGCAACCTCGAGGAGTTTCAGCGGAAGTGGCGCATCAAGCTGAACGCTGGGAAACCCAGTCCAAAAAGAACAAAGAACGTTTTTTTTACGCACAACAATAATTATAATTACAGTCATCCCACATATTCGGAACGGTTTCCAGATCGGAACGGTTTCCAGATGTTCAAAAAATCATAGCAAATCGATAATTGAACTTAATGATTCGCTTTTACCTTCATTTGAAAGCTTTTCTTGCGATCTTTCGAATGCTGTATCGAACATCTACAAATTTTAACTTTTATATGAAGTTTTTGAATAATTACTTTGACCCTTGAAATCCACAAATTCGGAACACTTTTTTCTTACGAATGTAAACAAACTTTGGATCTCTCCAGGAGTACATATTTATTACCAAATAATGACTTCTCACACTGAAACCAATGAAACTCAAGCTTAGTGATGTTTTATACGTGGTTTGATAACTTTTTTTGTGAAAATATCAGTTAAATTCAGGTGTTCCACAATTGTGGGAGGCACAATAACATTCCACAATTATGAAACAGGCCATTTGGAGGCAGTGTTTTGCTGCTCTGGACAAAAAAGTCTTGGAATGAAGTTTTTTGTTCAAAAAGTACTAGGGTATATGACCCTATTTTGGACCTAGTACCTATTTTGGACCTATTTTTATTAATCGAGTTAGTTCAGGCTTTTAAAGTACGAATTCACTGAATCCAACCAACAGAAAGTGTAGGCAGGATCGTTTTGTATCTTACCTCTTCCAAAAATGTTAACATTTTTGATTATTTCCGCCTCTTCAGCCACTTTTTCCAACGCCATTCGAACTTCCTTTCATTTTCCTAGCACATCGATTAGGTCCAAAAATTCCGGCCTCGTTGCTTATCAGATTTGGCTCGCGACACCTTGATGATTTTTTCTGTTTTGCACTGACACCAAGCAATTTCGTCCGGTTTCCGAGCAATGTAATTGTTGCTTATTTAATTCTTTCTTGTTTTCCGTCACTAAACTATTGATATAACTATTCTATTATCGAAAAAAACTCATTTCAAAATATATTTTCAAATCAGCCGCGTTGGATCAGTTTTTGGAGCTACTTTGCCGTCGGTTCAAGGCTATCACCAACACATGCATAACAAGGTGTTGCCAGTTTTGTTTATCAATTTATTTCGATATTTCATTGAAATTGATTGATTTTTTTTTAACTTAATATTTTGAATTGAATTTCTTTACTGTAATTATTTGAATGAAATCTAAACTTTAAAAAGCAAATGATTAACAGAAACAATGAAAATATGTTTTTTAAACGATTAAAATGCAAATTGATGCTAGAGATTTAGATGATTGTTAGGACCGATTGCAAAGTATCCCAAAATTTAAACTGATGTTGATTTATTTTTGTCTTAACATCATTATCACCAATTTAGCCGCATATATTTTTAATTTTTGCTTCAAAAAAATGCAAACTGGCTACCCTGTTGGAATTGAAGGGGAAACGATTGAAAAACCTAAAGGGTCTAGTTCATTAAATCGTCAGCTGTCACCGTGACAGGAGCTGTCAACATCGTTTACGAGTGGTTTTTGAAAAAGTCGTATGAATTAAATTTAAAAAAAATCTTGAGTTAGTTTAAAAAAGATCCTAAGCGCTAGTTGTAAACAAATCAATTTTTCGATTTGTTCTCGATCAATTTACGAATTATAAATAAAAAATGCTTTGAATTATCATCTGCACGTCTCATAAATGCTCTTTACTGGAAAACAAACAAAATTTGGTTTGGTTCAGAAAAAAAATCAAATATATGTCGGAGATCGTGATGGCTTTTAAGACGTATTGCAAACTAATCAGAGAAATATACATATGGAAAATATATTTTTTGTAAGTTTTATCTGATTTTTGCATATTTATCTATACATAATTTTTAAAAATATAGGTATAACGATTTTTTTTTCGCCATTGGCAGCGTTGGTTTAAAATAAATTACATTTTTAAGTTTTACCGTGTCAATCATGTTAGAAACACAATTAAACCAGCTAGAAAAATAAAAATCTTCGAAAAAATAGGCATAAGAGGTTAATGCGATGTCAACATTATTATGATTTGAGACATATAGCCGGGGTGACTTTGATAGGTTTGATATTTTTCCGCAAAATGAAGAGTAAAATTGAATACGTACGGAATGGTATGGAATCATACTGACCGTGGTAGAGAAGTGCTTAAAGTACCTCATAAAGATCTTTTCATGAAATTTTGAAAAGTTTAAAAGTCAGTTAACTATAACCACAGACAACAGACGTTTGGGCTCGATTCTTCCCTTGTGTAAATCATTGTTACAGATTTTTTAGTTGTGGCAATCCGTTTGTGGCGCTGCAGTCGCTTTGCCCTGACACATTGCCCGCTGTCAAAATATCGCTTTCCGCCTACTTTCATTTTGTTGGTTTTCAACGTTTGCAATAGAGCGTCCAATTTCCCGTCCCGGGAAAAAAATTCCCGGGAATTCCCGGGATTTCCCGAATAAAAATATTTCCCGTTTCCCGGGAAATTTGTAAATTTCCCGGGAATTCCCGAAATTCAAGCGGAAGTATACATTTTCTCAACTTTCTGGTACATTTTTTAAACTTTCAAAAAAAAAAATCTAAATAAAAAAACTTATTTTATTAAATTCAATTTACTGTTCTTATTGAACTTATCAGTTCGTCTAAAAATTTTATGTCAAGATTTATTTCAGATGATAATAATTTCTGAAGCATTCACAACTAGGTATAGATCTTGTACGATATTATGAATAAACTTACGATATTAAAAATAAACTATTAAAATTTTGGTAAGCTTTTTAAGCAAAAATTCTTGTTATATCATTTGAAAATAAGGTAACTCTTCTCGCCAAGATCAAAATTGATTTTTTTTGTTTCGTTTACCATTACCAAATTATTAGGTTAATTTGTTCAAAAGTATTCGAGAAATTACAGTCAAAAGTTAAAAATTTATAGAGCACTTGAGCTACACTCAAAAAAATGAGTTCGCGTAAACGTGAACAGAGCTTATGCCAACGGGAACCAGGAAGAAAACTGTTCACTTTCATGGTGCAATGCACTATAAAAGTTGAATAGTTTTCTTCCTGGTTCCCGTTGGCATGAGCTCTGCTCACGTTTACGCGAACTCATTTTTTTAGCGTACAAAGGGCGTAAAGTTTAAATCTGAAACTACTAAACAACTTTTTTTTTCTATGAAAATTCTTTTTACCGAAGTCTTTTATTAGACCGAATCATTAAAAATATCATTAAAAACTACTTCAAAAATGTAAACATATTTCAAATACTCGCTCCAAACATTTGAAAACTGGAAGTTGTAATTACATAAAAATGGTATTTCGAGTGAATAGCAGATTTTTAAGGTAAATTCAATGTTTATATATTTATTCATGAGATTAATCCAGTAAGATTTGTTCTGAATAAAATATTTGCCATGAAAAACATATACCTGGCTATTTCTTATCAATACAAAATACTAATCATTATATTTTGAGCGAACGAATTTAGAAAATTTATATATTTTCCTGAAGTTGTATGTTTTTTTTTACAAGCAGCCAAGGCATTACGTGAACCTTTCTCTTACTCTGACCATTAGAATTGCTATTTAATACTATTTTGTTGCAAAATATTGACCAAAACCAGGATCAGAACAATTTTCGATTAATTTAGAATTTCCCGGGAATTCCCGGGAAATTTGTTGAAAATTTCCCGTTTCCCGGGAATTTTGTAACCCCGGGAAATTGGACGCTCTAGTTTGCAATCGTTTGTTCTGGTTCTGGTGTTTGAGGATCGCTTACACTAGAAATCCGGTGGGGGAATCTGACGCGCCGGGGAGAACATTCAAGATTCAGGCCTTTGGTATGGCGACGAGGGTTCGCCGGAAGTGGCGTCACTTGAAGGTGGGGTGGGTTTCGAGGGCGTTGAAGATGTTGATGCCTTGGAGGTGAGCGTTGAAATGATCGTGGTAGCTGGTTTGTCGGTTCCGGAGATAATCTTCGGAATGCGGTCGTTTGGGGCCAAAAGGTTTACGGGGTTGGCCGTGATAATAGCTCTTGCTGACGGCGCCGATGACATCCAGACTTTACCGTGTCATACCTTGCTGTTTTTCCTTCTTCGACAGTTCCGGATTGTTTCGTTTCTGGTTCCGGATCTTTTATCCTCCAAGAAACGCTTGCCCATCCTCCCGATTTCCACCGGGTCTCCTCCTTATTTTCGCTCACCTCTGTTGGTTTTGTTTATAAACACAACCAGCAAAAATTTGACAGCCTCAAGCGCGGCCTTGGTTGCTGTGTTAAAAAACCATCAGATTAGACTATTTTTAATATTGATAATTAAATGAAAAAATCCATGTGCTCGTAAATCGTGTTAATTGATAATTAAAGTAGATTTACTATAGCATAAAAACACAATCTTTAACTTTTTATTTCTTTTCTCGAAAAATTTAAATAATATATTTTTAAACATTTTTGGGTGATGCATTTTCAAACACACCTTCTCAGAAAACCATCATGGCTGCTTTAGAGAGTGGCAATAGGCTAACAGATGGCGCTAGTAGATTAGCAGGATGCGGCAGCCATGTTTTTACACACGATTTTCAAAATATTTTGTTCTAGCCGCTACGTCTGTTGTCTGTGCTATAACTAAGAAAATGTTGATAAATAGCATTATTTTCATCTTCTCAACGTGTCATGATTTTTTCAATGAACATGATTTTGAATCGTAAAACGGAATGCATTTTCGGATTCTTCGGACAATCTTCTACCAGGAAAAGGTAAAATAAGTAATATAAATATTATTAAATTTTATTTGTTTTTGAAACATAATTTAAAAAAATCTCATAATTTAAAGGCATTTCCAGTAAAACAAATTTCATGCAAAATGTGAAAACTTTTGATTCATTCTTTAAATTCAGTTATACATGTAATATAAATCCATAATTTAATAAACAAAACTAGTTTCAACGAATTTCAGGCAAAGTTCTAAATTTTTAACAATATTACCTAAAATTTATATGTATTATATTAAAAAGCTTATAAACATAATTAACTAAGTATTGACATAAATGATTTTCTTAAAAAAATATATCAGCAACCTAAGTGATGGTAAGTTCGAAGTAAAAATAATGTTTGAAAACCTCAAATCTGCTTTTAACAAGACAAACTATGACTATCAAAGGCACCCTGGTATTCAAACAAAGATTTTTTTGAAATATTACATTGTTTTTAAAGTGCAACATGTAGTTAATCTTTTTGTCAAGCAACTGTAAAGTTTAACATGACAGATGAGAAAGTTTCACACCAAGTTACAAGCTATAATCTCCCTTTAAAATTTCTTGATTGTTTAATAATATTTGAACATAAGCTCTGCGTAAAATTTAGAACCTTTTTTTCATTGTAACTTGTTATGTATCTGTGTCATTCATTTAATGTTAAGATAAGGTGTTTTTATTGCGAGTAATAACGGGTTGTCTTTTATGTTCTAATGCTTGAACAATTAGGTCGTAAGAATATGCAAATTGTAAATAGGACAGAGACCTTCTAAAGATGCGTGAGTTTCCATTCAATATGATTAAAACACGTTTTCAAATTCAAATCCATTGTTTCATCATAATTGTTTAATTTCTGAAATAAATATTTTCCAAATTATAATCGTGGATAGGCCCTTTGGTTTATCAAACCGAGTTTTTGTAAGTGTGCGTGTTGCCGCCGCACGCCGCAATTCGAGTTGTCCAAATTTCAACCAATCAGAGTGTGGGTCCAAAATAGGTTCAGCGATGTCTCCAAAATACATTCAATAAGTCCAAAAGCATCCAAAAATGTTTTACTTGAAATGCTTATTACAATGGAATGGTTAAATTATTTTAAATTTTCAATAGTACACTTTGTTAAGCATAAATTAAGGCACAAAACAATCCTGAAACGAGCCAAATTAGTTAGACCGTTCCTGAGAACTATGCGAAATATGTTGACGCTTTGCATAGTAGGTCCAAAATAGGGCCATATACCCTACTTTTATTAGTGAAATAGCAAGATAATGTCCAAATGAAGGTTCTAAAAATAGTAGGGTCGACAAAAAAGCTACTATTGGCATGCTATTGACGGGGTCGGGCCGAAGGCCCGAATGTCATTCGCCAGAATGTATTCTCCGGTGTGATCAGCCAGGACGATAAGAGTGGCGGCTTAAAGATTGTTGCACTAAGTTCTTCGTGGAATTGGTGACTTTCGTCTTGTACTGTATTGTCCACCTTTGAAATTTTGAAGTGCTCGAAATCAACGATTCAGTCTGGACTTGTCTTGTCAAGTGAGTTGTGTGCACGATGTTGGAGTTCAGACGCCGGAGACTAATGAACCAATCTGGCAACTTAGGCACAGAGTTCGATAACCAGCCCTGTACAATGCTCTTACGGGGTCTGGTATGAACTCAAGAGTACGCTCGAGTGCCACCGGATGTGGGATAGCGAAAGTCACACTAAAGCTGTCCTTTTCTTGCTGATGCCATCATCATGCCACATTGTTCGATTGGCAGCTCCATAATCATGCAGTGATGAAATGGATTCTCAAACCGATGGATTCAAACTCGTGCGCGCCTTTCGGAATCGAATTGCCCGTAAAACCATAGGCAATAACCTGCATCCATCACTCGGTGGAAGAGTTGTTTTCCCGAAATTTTTATGATTGCTGGAGCATAAATCTTCCCCCTAATCGATCGATACTTCGTCGACTACCCCACCACAATCAAGGTTTTCGTTGCTCATCGTAGAAACTTTGATTATTAAAATTTCGTGGTCTTCTCGAAAATATCCTGTGAATAAATATAAGTTGAATTTACTCGATGCACATTACGGCATAGACGGCATGAGTGTCAAGTCGAAGCCGTACTTTAGCTCATACCTGTCAGCTACGTTGAACAGACCAGTCTCTGTAAAACAACGCTGTCTTCAAAGGGATTCGAGTTGCAAAGATGCTGCTGCCGTTCATCCAAAAGAACATACCACCAGAGCTGAAAATGTCAGGGGTCCTGACGCGAAAATCGGCGACGCATACACGATTTTTTCAGATCCATTCACTCACTCAGCCAAAATATCTATTAAAATTCATATGGCTAACCTTATAGACACCAACAATATCCTCATTTTTACATTTCATATGCGTAACTTATGGCTTATGATCGATTTCATTAAATTTATAAGGTTCACTTATGACATTCATTAATGTTGTTTATGTGAAAAAGTCATATGGTTAACTATAAATATAAACAGTAAATGTATTATCACGGAGCACATCATCTCGCAAAGTTGAACGCGTCCGTTGAATTGACGCTTAACCAACAAGTCAGCAGCGCAAGTCCCGAAGCGACCGGAAGCTGCAGAAGGATGTGACGATCTGGTCACGCCCGAGCGGCAGAACCTGAGTAGGTACCCACGGACGCCGGTACCAGTATCGACCGAAAAGAGCCACAGCGGAGTCAAGAGCGGAGTGCGGAAATGAAGGTTGTCAAACCGGTAAGTTCAATCAAATTATTCTATAACTCGAAATAACCGTCTTTTTTTATTTCTTCTGTCACCCGAAGCACCACAGGACGAACAAGCTCCTTAACCCACTCGCGAGATCACCCCTTTCTCCCGGAATCAGTCAGTCGTTGAGAATGCCGTAGAGAGCACCGCCGATATTGGCCCAGAAAGTGCACGAGAACATAACCACGGCAGCGGCAACGGTCGGTTGCCTGAGCATCCTGGAAACGGCCGCAAAACCGACGAAGGTTGGGAGTTTATTGGAAGAAGGGAGTATGGCAGGAGAAAAAAATGTAGTCCTAAGAAAGTCGTGGCGAGCGTTCCCGTACTAAGTAGAAAACTTCACCGGAATAGAAGTTTGGAATGTTATTATAATGATTTGATTGAAATAAATTGTAAAAATTTTAAGCAAATTCAATGTTTACATTTCTAATAACAAAAGCAAAAATCATTAAATGTTTTATAAGTACCAAATGCTGCAAGCTTCTCATATTTAAATTTCATAAGGTTTACTTATGAAAGCAACAATTGATCATACTTTTTTATGTACTTTTATATCACAAACATTTTCCGTACGGGGGGGTACGGACAAATATTTGACTCACTGTATATATTACATCTATAACCCAGACGGAAAAGGGGGGCGCCTGGCGGGCGTTTTGTCTTGGGCGCTGCACTTAGCTGCGCAAGACGTCTGGCAGATTTTCCCCCCGACTGGCCCAAGAATGTTGCCAGAATTCTGGCGAATATGCAACAAACCGGTCGTGCACGGTTCAACCGATTGAACCGATTCGTTTTTGTGCCAGACAGCTGTGTGTTATTCCGCCAGATTTTTGCCAGATTCGTCGGGCGTCACGCAAAACCTGGCTAAAAGAAATGTGCCAAGTGTGTCTGAACTGCACGACAAACGTCCGCCTGCGCCAGACACTCAAATTTACCAGATTTTTTTCCGACCGGGAAGGTTACCTTATGGAAAGAAATCCATTTATTGATCCTATAAAATCTATATGGTTAGCGTATGGAAAAAATCTATATGGCACAAGGGGGTTGACACATCAAATATTTTCATTCGAATCATTCTGCTCATTCCACAATTATTCTGGAATGATGCTGGAATACACATGATTATTCCGTTTCTGATTAATTTTGTTTTTGCGTGTTAGCGATCAGCAGCTGTCATTTTATTGAAGGAAAAGTAAACATGTTTTGAAAATCAAACAAATTCTCGTCATTCCAGAATCAATCCAGAATGATCGGCTGGCAACCTAAAAATCTAGGTTCCATCATTCCGTTGATTCCAGAATGAAATCGGAATTATGCTGTAATGAAGTCAATTTCGAGTACCTTTGTTAATCTTCGTTTACCGTGTACCTCGTGCTGTCAAAAAAATCTTTGTCAAAACCAAATGTAAACATAAATATTTAAAAACGCTTTTCTACGTTTTCAAATCTTTGCTACACCAGAACCGGGCCGATCGGGGGCCGAAGAACTACATGCCGGAGAAGTCGTTGACAGGTTTCCTGGACCTGGTCATCTGGGGTAACGAGCGCGTAAGAGAACCCGGCGTCAGTCAGCCCGGCTCGACGGTGGCCACTTCCCTGGCGGAGGGCGAGTCCTTCGACAAGTGCTGTGGTATTTTGAGCATTCTGTTCCGAATGAACCCGATCAAGCTGCAGACGGTTGTGTTTGAGACGGTCAATTTGGTGAAGATCGCGAACGAGTTGCAGCTGGACGAGGGATACGCTCAACAGAAGGTGCTAAACTTTGCGGCGGAGAAGGTCGAAGAGATGATTGCGAGGGCAAAGGGAAAGTTGACCGAGAACCAGAAGCAGCCAAAGTTTCCGTTGATTCGGCCGAGGATTGAAGTTACCGAGGTGGAGCAGCAGTTTAATGCAATCCCGTGGCCGGATTGCGAACCCTCAAGACATGTTCAGGCCTATGCGGACAAGTAGCTGGAGGTGCAATCGGCGAAGAGTATAACTGAGCTGACCCGCAGGATGGTCGACTACGAGGACGACGACGCGGCGCAGTTTATTATCATGTTCACGAACGGCAAACGATGACCACCCTGGACGCGGTCGCCGACGCCATCATCGAGGACAACATCGACGAGGTACTGGCTGGGTTTTACGAGAAGGAAAAGGACACGTACAACGACATGCTCAAAATGTTAGACTCTCGCATTCAAAAGCGCGGAGATTCACCGTGCGATTTCTTGATTACGACGACGACGACTTTGGCTTGAAAACAAAATCCCGCAACAACTCCACGTCATGCTCCAAGGCCAGCGCCGACGACGATCCGAGGAGGTCGGGGAAGTCGCGGAGGAAGGGGATCGAGAGCGGTGGTCAATTCTAGCACTACGGGTCGGGGAAGAGCGAGTCACGGAGGTCGTAGGGCCTCTACCAGCAAGATTGACTCGTTCTTGGTTAGTGCAGCGTCGCCGGCGAAGACAAGCTTCCCTGCGAGCGGACGGAACATTTCTAAGGTGGTTTACATCTCGGACAAGGATGACGATTACACACCCTCCCTGTTCCGCTGAAATATTTTACATTCCTTTTATTTTGGAACCAGTGTTAAATTGTTGGCTTCCTCATTTCTTATCTTTTCCCTTCTGGATTCGTATTCCTAGATGCAGGCGTACTTCTGGCCCGACTTGCCGACCTGTGGCTCTAAGTCGTGCAGCGCTTCATCGCGGCCGAAATCTTGACCGTCTTGTTTGCTCCGGCCAACTCCCGCACCAGCACGAAGACCTTGTCCGACGTGTTTGGACGCTGTAAATAAAGAATGATTTGTTAGTAGATCGTAATTTGAGTCATTAATAAAAAGTAACTTAGTTAGTGGTCTTCTGCTCGGATTGACAACGGCAAGGATCGACACACCATGACCTAGTGTATGGCAATTCAATCGGTATTGGCCGTCTTGTCAAACTCGTCGATCCAGAAAGCGCCCTGATCAGCCAGAACCAGCACACCTCCTTCCGAGAATCATCTCGCCGGTCAACGGATCCTTTGTGACGGCGGCAGTCAAACCATCTCCAGAAGAACCAAGGCTCGTAATGTACTAACTACGAACCAACCGATCGATGTAGCCCAATATCTGCGCCTTGGCCACACCGAGATCTCCCATCAGGCAGAAGTTGAAGTTGACACGAATTTACAGCAACAATAGCAGCGCCTCTTTCATGTCCAAATGGCCGTAAATCACCGACAATTCGCGTGTAAAAGTACCTTGACCAATTTGACCAACACGTCCGGAGTCAGTTTGTTGCTTGTCTCGCCATCCGCGGAAGACTGTCTCGTGGTGAACCAATCCGGCGGGAACCCCCTCTACCTGCGGTGGCCGGAAAGTCTTCTTCTCTCAGTTCCGAAACCATGACCTTGAAACCACTTTGATGAATCGGCAAAAAGATTCCGCTAATAACGACGTGATCTCCGGGTCGATCACCGTGACACTTAACGGTCACCGAGCGCGGAATGTGTCAAACGGGAACCTGATCGCTGTGCTCCTGGATCTTTATCTCTTTGAAATTCATAATCTTCGCGTCTACAGGTACAAACGGTCACCGGATTTGTGCGCCCGGTAATCCTCCGCAGGACAATCGATCGAAACCGCCTTTGACACGTTCGGTGCTTGAAGTAAACCTTGTAAATGATCAGCTCAACCGGAATCGTGTTCCGCGCATCATCCCCTCCTTGCCGGTGAGACTGCCATCCTAACCTGGGTCATTTCCACCGTTGGTCAGCGGAGCTTCCCCACCGGAGACAGCGGAAGCATCTCCCCGGTTACCGTTTCGAAGTCCCGGAGTACGGCCACCGCAGGTAGAGGGTGTTCCCTCCGGATTGGTTCACCACGAGACAGTCTTCCGCCACTGCAATCTACTGGTGGAGACGATAGTCGAAATGAAGGTGGCTGCGATGGTGGCTGGATTGCTGGTTAAAACTCCTCCACCCAGCTGGTCACTGACTTATTTTTAAACGTCCTCTTCCACGAGTAAATTCGAGGTCCTTTTCCGGGTGCCTCGTTGGGATGGTTGGGCTTGGGATATATCCGCAGAAACTTTTGCTTGCCGCAAACGACGACAGAACGAACACGTGTATAAAAACATTGGATGAAAACATTTTGTTTTGTTTTGATGTGTTGACGTTTACACGCTAATCTGAAAAAACTTATATAATAGAGCAAAAAATTCTCATCATTCCAATTATTCTGGAATTAAACTAGAATGATTCCAGAATGATCGAGTGTCAACCCCCTTGACCTAGAATGATGCTTTTTAAGTGTACTTTACGGGAACTATCAATAGTCTTGTTTAAACTTATTTCTGAATAAATTTGTTGCATACGACCTTTGAGTGCACATAGGACACGCTTCATAGAACTTTTTTGCAGATAGGATTTATCACATTGGAGCAAATGTGTGCAGCATTGCACATAGGACTTTTCTTAATTATATTTAAATCTCTATTTAAAAAGAACAACTTTTTTATAAAAACTATGTTCGCCCAATCCTCGCGCAACGTGTAGGCAACAGCTGCCCAGACGGAAAAGGGGGGCGCCTGGCGGGCGTTTTGTCTTGGGCGCTGCACTTAGCTGCGCAAGACGTCTGGCAGATTTTCCCCCCGACTGGCCCAAGAATGTTGCCAGAATTCTGGCGAATATGCAACAAACCGGTCGTGCACGGTTCAACCGATTGAACCGATTGGTTTTTGTGCCAGACAGCTGTGTGTTATTCCGCCAGATTTTTGCCAGATTCGTCGGGCGTCACGCAAAACCTGGCTAAAAGAAATGTGCCAAGTGTGTCTGAACTGCACGACAAACGTCCGCCTGCGCCAGACACTCAAATTTACCAGATTTTTTTCCGACCGGGTGATTGAGAGCATGAAATGTTTCAATGCTTCCACACGGACCCACTCGGAAAATAATCTGGTAAATTTGAGTGTCTGGCGCTGGCGGACGTTTGTCGTGCAGTTCAGACACACTTGGCACACTTATCCTAGACAAGTTTTGCGTAACGCCAGATGAATCTGGCGAAAGTTCTGCCAGCTATCTGGCACAAAAATCAACCGGTTCAATCGGTTGAACCGTGCACGACCGGTTTGTGTCATATTCGCCAGAAACCATGGCAGAAATCTGGGGTGAATCTGGGGGAAATTCTGCCAGATGGCTGGCGCAAGCCCCCAGACGAACGCCAGAATTGTGTCCGCCATTTCCGACCGGGGAGGATAGGCATTACACGAAATCGAGTTCGATTACACGAAATTCAGTTCAAGTACGATTACATACTTTCGTGTAAGAGGGGTCGAACTGAAAATCGTGTAAAATCGAAATTGAAACGTTTCACCTGGTCGAAAAGTTTCACAGGGTGAGAAATTGCCTATATCTGGGCGTATATATATATATCGTTTTTTGTTGTTCAGAAAAACAATAAATTTACTCATAAAAAGAGTTCGTAAGAAAGCTTTATTTCAAAGATTAAGTACAAATTATAATAATACATAATTAATATGATATATCTAAATGGAATTCCATATTTCGAGAGAAAAACTTAAAACAAAAACTGGTCTTCCACGTTCGGTCGGAACACTTGGCAATCGGATACAATTCCGGTGGAAACTCAGTGCAAAGTGTTGGTGGACAAGATCATACGTCATTGCTGGTGTGGGTAGTGGCCATCGTGGTCATTCCTCGGACCTACTTGGATGTTGTTTGGTCTGCAGACGGGCCCGAGTTTTGCTGGAAGACTTGCTTTGGTTCAGTGTAGGTCGAAATGTCCTCCTGGGCCCACTCCGGGTTGCCTGCACAGCATGTTCCGGATTGCCGTCAGATTGTTCAACGGGAACACCTCGCAGAAGCCGCAGTGGAACGCGACAAGCTGTTGTCCGATGCCCTCCTACAGGTAGAAATTGATCGTTAAGTTGCAGTACTCCTTGACGTCGTCTTCCAATTAGCTGTGAGCTGGGGTAGACGGCGGTCCAGGAATTACAGAGCTAGGTGAAAGCGCTGATTCGTCACTTCGCTGTGAGAACATCAAAACCGGAACGGGAAACGCACCACCTTCTCGCCACTGAGGGACTAGCGCAGATCGTCGGTTGCCTATATTCCCCGTACCTCAATCAGTAAGGCAGGACTACCGGGGCCTGGGCGACGGAGGATGTAGTTATTTGGCCGGCTCGAACGGGGGACGTAGCAGCGCAGATCTCAGCACCTTGAAAAAAAAAACAAACAAAAATTACAATAAATTCAAATAAACAATACACGATTTCATCAGCGATCGCTACCTTTTGACACTTTTTTGGTGGTCGATTCCAGGGAGGAGGTCGCTTTTTAATCAGCAACGACGGCGGCTCGAACGAGGGACGTAGCAGCGCAGACCATCGGTTGCCCAGATTCCCCGTACCTTAATCAGTACGGCAGGACTACCGGGGCCTGGACGACGGAGGCCGGCGAAGTACGTAGCAGCCGGATTTGCACAAGCAGCGGATATTGCTGCACCTAAAAAATAGAACAAAACAAATTAGTTGGGAGCACAACATTTTGCCTCTTCCGGCCGGAGTTGTCTAAATGATGCCATCTCCTGTTGGAAGGGAACAAAATCAAGGGGGTGGAAATGTCAACATTTGGCCATATTCGGTCGGATCATTGTGATCATAATCTCGTACTCATACACGAATAGCTTTGGCGGGGAAGGACCAGTGCCACCGGTATCCTTGAGTTTGCCGTTCCGTTCGCGACATTTCTGGGCCGTTTCGAAGCGTTAACGAACGGATGTTGTTAACAAGTACTAAAAAGAGGATGGTTGTTACAAATTTCGCAATTTCTGAATCTTGTAAAAACTTACATTTGAGAGCTGGTACGACGCACGCATCCCCTCCAGAGTCTTGCCGAAGTGGGGCTTGCAGCGCATGGTTCAATTCGGTGACATCCGGTACAACGGGAACTTCGTAGACCTTGCCGAGCCCGACGACCATCTCAGATAGGTGACATGCTGGGTCCACTTGAGTAGATTTCCGGTACCATGATACGAAGTTCGTGCTGGTCGGCGTGGCGTGGACTAAGCCCGAGAGCGCGTTGCCTCTCCAGGTTGACATCCCGCTGGGACTGCGACCAAACGATACTCCGCGAGGCGCCAAAAGCCGTACAATTAAAGTACAGCTAGCGCGTCTCGAACGGAAACAGCAACGAACAGCTCTGGTTAAAGTCCTCGCATCACTTGGGCAGACTTCTGCTTCTGCAGCTTGTTGGTGATCTTCTTGCTCATGAACGTGCCCGGGATGCGTACGTTCAATATGCTTTTGAGGTTCTTGTCGTTGTTGGAAGGTGACGAGGCCATGTCGACAAGCCCACCGTGCCGCTGCTGTCTTCCGTCATCCATCCGAAGCGCTCCAACTTTATGCAGGCTCTGCTGTTGATGAAGCAGCGATTGCTGTTGTTGCATCGCCACTACAACCTGCTGCTGCTGTTGCTGCTGAGGGGGCATTTGCATTTGCACAGGCCGTAATCGATGCCATCAAGTCGGTAGACGAACTTGGGCAGATGGGACCGCCGCCGCCCATCACCGGGCGAATGTGGTTCTGGTGAAGCTGATGGCGTGGATGTTGGGGCTGGTGGTGGGGTGGGAATGATCCGTAGTTCGGAAGCGCTGGCTGGCTGGGTTGTTACTGTTGCTGCTGCTGCTGCTGGACCGGACTCCTCATCGGCGGTGGAATCAACGGTCGGCCCTGGCCTTCAGGTGCTGTGCCATCTGGGGACGAATCTGCTGACAAGTTTTGGAAGAGGCAAGATTGAGTTTAGAAAAAAAATCCTTACGAAAATAATCATTTCAAACCAACCTTTCGTGTTTCAGCTGCTTGCCGGACGTGATCAGCTTCTGCTCGTAGAACAGCTCCGACGTAAACTTGATGATCGCTTCGTGCGCTCGGTAGTTTTCGCACAGCAAGATCTTGCACGGGAAATCGTTCGGATAGTGATCGTACAGGCGCTCCAGCAGCGAAATGTCCAACTTGCGCTCCTTGGCATAGTTCGATAACAGCTCCGGGGACATTTGCATGTGGTCACCGGCCAGCACGATGCGCGTCTTCTCCTTCGCCAGCGCCAACGGCATGATCGCCTAGCACTCCATGGCGCCATGGAGTGCAGCACCTAATAATAAAAAAAGAGATAATTTAAGGTTAGTTTGAAGTTTGAAAATCCCGCCGGAAGATAGATTTGCACTTCTTTCAGAACAGCATTCAGCAATTCTTGTTAATTCGTTTTGAGGGCGTGTCCCAAATGTTTTTGTGGCCGGATTCTTTTGATTTCTTGGTTCATCGGTCTGGGGGAAGCGAAATTCTATCTTCCGGCAGGATCTTAAACAAATCTGTCGGTTGCGGCAGGAAAGTGCAAGATTTCGGTTCCCCCAGACCGAAAAACCAAGAATGGCCAGTGAATGTTTTTGTGGCCGAATTCGGTTGAATTCTTGGTTCTTCGGTCTGAGGGAAGCGAAGTACTACACGGAGAATCAGCATTACACTTTTTGCAGTTCGATTTTACACCACCGACTAGTTTCAACCCTCGAACTGAAAAAGGTGTAAAATGCGAACTGCAAAAAGTGTAAAAGTTACACCTTTACCAGTTCAGGGGTCCGAACTGAAAAAGGTGAATCGTGCTGCAGCGTGAGAGAGAGAAACCGTTAGGAGAGAAAAACAACCAACCCGCGCTCTCGTAAACCCAAACGTAAACATCTGTCGGATAGGTGCTTGCAATTTAACTTACACGACAATGTAAACAATCTTTGCTTGGTTGCGGATAGGACTTTTCAGATTTTTATAGTTTTTGATGTTTTTGAAATGATTTTTTTGCCAAAGAAGTGCTAGAATCTTGTTGAAGGCTGATTAACTAGAGTTCAGGTAAGTTTTTCTGTTAAAATACAGCAATGGTAGTGGTTTGCAACCTTGTTTGCAACCTGAAATTAGTATTTTTTTTTTAATGATAATATTTTTTTCAGAATCTGCTGCACTGGTTTTGAGGACACATCGGCAACGGCGAAAACAAAACTGAGTCGATCTCGCTAGCCGGAACGAGAAGCGCAAGAACGACGACCCTCCAAGCTGGAGACTTCAGGTAAAAAGAAAATGAGCAATCAACCACTTGGCTGCCGTTGTCCACTGAAAATTTTGGCTCGAGCCAAAATTCTCGGTGGGTGGTAAGTTTAATTTGGAGGATTGCGTGATTTTAGTTTTGAATTGATGTGGAATTTTGTTTTTAGGTGTCGTGAAGGCGGTTTGCTGACGAAAGTAGCAGTGGTAAGAAGGACAAGCACCGGTAGAACGGCGAGCGAGACAACAATAAAAACCGGGATCGGAACTAGGATCGCGATCGGGAGAGGGAAAACGACCGTCACCGGCACAAGTACAGTTCTTGGTCGGGTTAACAGTCGAATTCATCGTCCTCGAAGCACCACCACGAGGAACGCCAACGAAAGCTTTCCCACTCGTCGTCGTCCTCGAATCAGCATCCACACAGCAGAGCAAGTAGCCGGCGAGAATCGACCTCGAACGTTACGAAGGACAAGGAGGTCAGCGGCAATGTCGTGAGCGTTCCAGCTCTGATGGTTTCACCCTCGGTTTCACCCGCCGCGGCCGAATTAAAAGTCCCGGAAGCGGCCGTAGATGTGGTGGTCGGTGCATCACGTCGTTGACATCAACTGCTGAAAAACTGGCCCAAAGTTTTTCTCCAAACTCTGCTCTGCTCCACCGAGCGATCGACGTAGACAAGGCAACATGGCTTGTGATTTGCGATTCATAAACAGTTTGTTAAGTCTTGCACAACTTTTTTGCCAAATTTTACTTTATTAAATTGAAAAGATGTAAAATTGTTACCTCGGTACTTGATAAAACAGAAATGATTTGGGAACATAAAACCAAGTGAGAAAGACCTTGTTATTTGGCGGGCGTAGCGACATTCGTCGCTGGAGGAACCGGTTACTCCGATGTTGGAACTCTGCTGCTGCTGGGAACGTTCCGACGCGGGCGTTGGACAGGTCGGTGGCAACAGAGAAAGGGGTGGCATCGGCGGTAGCGGTGGAGATTGCTGGGCTTACTCTTCGGAAGTCGATGGCAACGGAAACAGCTTCTCCGTACTGATATCGTCCCCGTCGGCCAAGATAGTCGTTTCCATTGCGACGCCAACGACTTCGTCATTGCAGTTTACTGCAGTCTCGTAATTGCTGTTTCTGCGTGGTGACGACTTCCTCGATGATGGCTAGGCCAACGACGACCACTACGTCTACGGCCGCTTCCGGAACGTTCTTCCGCCGAGGTCGATTCTCACAGGATACATAATCCGTAGGCTTAGTAATTTTTCTAATATAGCTAAAAAGTTATCGCTGATTTGCTTATATTTTATCTTTTTATATTTTATTGAATTTCATACCAAAGCAACATTTAATTATCTTGTCCAGCCAGAATGATTGAAATAAATTAAAATTTCTGTGACATTTTGCCCAGCTCAAAATATTTTTTGAGGATTTCATCTCACTTTTCAAAAAATAAAAATCAAGAAGCCAAACATTATTTAAATTGGAGCAAAATCTTCAAATTTTTATTTAAAATCAGAACAGAAAACTAAAAAAGTGGTATTTTTTAACTTCCACGGGAACCATCCACCTAAATAATCAAATATCGTGAAAATTAAACAGGAAACAGCAAAATCTTAAATCTCCCTTTTCTTTGGTTTGCCCTCGGCCGTTCGCTTTGCCGGGGTGCGCTTCTCCACGTCCAGCAACACCGGATCGGGCAGGATGGTTTACTTTTTCTTGCAGTGCGGCGGATAAACTCCGTACCCGTTGGCAATCTCTTGCACAATTCACCGCTTGAGCCGCTGGCTAACACCGAATGCCTCCCTCCTCAGCTGGTTGGCGTCCTCCACCCACTGGACGCATTGCGGAAAGCCACAACGAACCGCCTTCAGGACACCTAAAACAAAAAATTCCTCACTAACTCAAAACTCGAATCACGCAGTCCTCGACGCAGTCCTCGACGCAGTCCCTCAAATTAAACTTACCAACGGCTGTTCCCAGTCCCCGGAAGTCCCCAGCTTGGAGAGTTATCGTTCTTGGGCTCCTCGTTCCGGCTAGCGAGATCGACTCTGTTTCTCTGTTCTCGCCGTTGCTGATTTGTCCTCAAAACCAGTTCACCAGATTCTGAAAGAAAATTTAAAAATCAATCAAAAAGGTTGGTTTTAATCCGCTACCACCGAGGCTACCACCGTTGATTTTTAACAGAAAAACTTACCTGAACTCTAGTTTATCAGCCTACAACAAGATTCTAGCACTACTTTGGTAAATAATCGTAAAAATAATGGTAAATAATCGTAGAAAATATTAAAAGTCCTATCCGACTCAGGCAAATAATGTTTACATTGTCGTGTAAGTTAAATTGCAAGCACCTATCCGACAGATGTTTACGAGAGCGCGGGTTGGGTGTTTTTCTCTCCTACAGTTTCTCTCTCTCACGCTGGAAGCATTGAAACATTTCCCGGTCGGAAATGGCGGACACAATTCTGGCGTTCGTCTGGGGTCTTGCGCCAGCCATCTGGCAGAATTTCCCCCAGATTTACCCCAGATTTCTGCCATGATTTCTGGCGAATATGACACAAACCGGTCGTGCACGGTTCAACCGATTGAACCGGTTGATTTTTGTGCCAGACAGCTGGCAGAAATTTCGCCCGATTTTCGCCAGATTCATCTGGCGTTACGCAAAACTTGTCTAGGATAAGTGTGCCAAGTGTGTCTGAACTGCACGACAAACGTCCGCCAGCGCCAGACACTCAAATTTACCAGATTATTTTCCAAGTGGGTTCATGCTCTCAATCAGCTGTTGCCTACACGTTGCGTGAGGATTGGGTGAACTTGAAGTTTGCAAAATATTTTTGTTTTAGGGTTTCATAAAAAAACGACCTATACATATTTTTTAATTAGCAAAATAACCATGTACATAGGTCATTTTGATATGGGCGTATATTAGGCGTATATGCATCATGACTATAAAATTATATAGATGGCACATAGGTTGATTTGCTACGGTTCTATGTGCACGTTTGACTCGAATGCACATAGGACTCCCGAGGGGCAAAACAACCTATATTTATTTGGGGTAGCATTTTTCGAGAGTGGTTTTAGGTTGTTTTGTTTTCTATCAATAACTTGAAAAATAAAAGGCTTTTACAAAATCGGATCAGCGGTTCGTGTAGTTTCCGGCTTGCTGAACGTCATGCAATAAATAACTCAGTTTGCTTATTTTGTCGGATAGGACCTTTTGAAAATTTACTCTAGAAATAACCAACTTCTATATCATCCTGCCAACATCCTGTTGTCATTGGAGGGGAAGCTTTGTTATGGTTCGTTTTTCTTTGCCGAATGTACATGGCATCTTTTTTCATGATGCTTTTTCCATCCCGAGGTTCATGTAGTCTTTTATTTGACAGGTAGACAGGGCTATATAAACAGGCACTGGTGATGCCAGAAATTTGTTTATGTTGCTTTATTTAAAATCATTATTGAACAGACTTCACTGAAGTAACTTTTACTAATTTTTGGCGGAGGGGTAGCTTATTAGGAGTACACTCAACCCCCGGTGGTTGGTCTTTTTTTCGTTTGACACTTTTTTAGTTTATCCAGGTTTTTAAGCGAAAATAGCGTTCGAAAGGTGAACGCCCGAAATGTCAAAATCACGCAGTGGTACCAACATTACGAAAAAAGTGTGCCATGGCATGACAGCCACATTTTTTTGTATTGTTGGTGCTACTGCGCGATTTTGACATTTCGGACGTTCACCATTCGAACGCCACCTTCGCTTAAAAACCTGGATAGACCGTTGGTTGGTCAAAGTCAAACTTAAAACTTGACGAACTGTCACTTTTTACACGGCGCTTACGAAAACTATCAAAAGAAACGTTTGATAGTGAAGCTAAGAACAAGATTGTCCGTTCGACGCAGTGGTGAACGCAGAACGCTGTGCCAGTTCGATTTTTCTATCAACTGTCAGTCGAACAATCTGCAGGGGTTGCTTTGTTCAATGGTCGATGTCTTGGGAGTCTTGCGGGAGCCTCACAGAGGGAGAGCGAAAGTAAAGACGTGCGTGTCGTTTCGAGTCAACGTTAAGAATGATATTTATTAAGCTATGTTTTTGACAGGTGGTAGGGCTGTCATTTCTCTCTGTGTGTAAGTGATGTTGAACTGCAGGGCTGTGCCCATTTGAACACGATGACTGGCAGGCTATGATGACAGGCGCAAAATTTTGCGTTTGCGTTCAGGCCTGACGGACAATCTTGTTCTTACCTTGAGTGTGAACTCCGTGTAAAAGGGGTGTCAAACTAAAAAGTGATCGCGTTCGTTTGACAACAGTTGGTGTCAAACCATCGGGGTTTGAGTGTACTTTCAGAATTTGCAATAACTGATATATAACTGATTTGGGAAATAAGACTTTCGGCACTACAATTATTTTTACACTAAAAATTTTACGATCCACGATATCTTCATTTATTTTTGACCTTGTCGAAAAAGTTTAGAATCACTATTAAATCCCTATAAAAATAACGAGTTACAAAATAACACTCTCTTGCACACCTTCTATGAAAAACTTTACACCACTTTGATCATGCAGCGCGAGTCCACTTTTGAGCCGATAAACCGTTCCGAAACCAGAACGAACCGTTCAGTCTTCTTCCTTAATGCAATTCTCTACGAGTTGCCTCAGGTTTGGATTTTCCATCGCGGCCGCTATTCGTTCCTTGTCGTTGATTTGCTTGTTAACTGAAAATTATTTTCATTTAACTATGAATGCTTCTAAATTCAATGCAATTTTCCACTCACTTTCCTCCTCGGTCGAGTGCGCCCCCTTCTTGATGTAGATGTCCAGCTTCAGGTTGTGGGCCAGGCTGCGCTGGACCTTGATCCGGATGCACAGCCCAATCAGCGTGGCCAGCGAGCAGTGCGGCACGGTCGGGTTGAACTCTATCCGCACGACGTACACGTTCCCCTCCGTCGGTTCCTGCACGAAGATGCCCTCCTCGTAGACCACCTTCAGGTCCTCCAGCGTGTTTGGCTTTTCCGGGTCGCGGATCGTCCGGAGGAAATCTACAAAGTCACTAAATTGTTTCAAACTTCCAGCGGAAAAAGAGTTCGTTAAACGTACCGTAAATGGTTTCCCGCAGGTCATCGACCGAGCGGTAACCCAGCTGAGAGAGGGATGGAGACGGAACGACCTCTTTTGCAACAACAGCAGCACCACCACCACTTCCTGTGGAGTTTGTTCCGTCACCCGTAAGATCGTCTGACGTTTTCTTGCGGAAGAACGATAACATTTTCGGGCACTACACAGCTGACCTGGCCGGCGGGGGTGGACGAGGAGTACACAGGAGTAATCAATTCACTCGCGCAGAGTCACGTACGAGAGATTTTCCGCGATTAGACGGAGCTGTTGGGTCGGATGTTATCTTGTTCGCTTTCGTTTTGTTTTGGTCGTCTCTTGCACAACACTGTTGTTGATTTTTGACGTTTCGTTTTTGGGTTTAAAATCAGCCGCCGAGAACATATGAGCCGCCCGTGAAGTTTTGGGTAGGAGGGTTCGGTTACCGGGTTTTTCGCTTTTTAGAAACAGGGCTTTGTAAATATTCGGTGTATTCATTTGGTAATAATATTTTGAAAATAATATTTATCGTAAGAGTCTTGGTTAAAACAAATAATTTCTAAGATATATGGAAATTTTACAGGTCTACCCGAAGTTTGTCCGAGCATCGTCAAGTCCAAGGGCCGAACATGGCCAAACACTCATGTCATCAACTACATCAGATTCTTTTGTGCACCAGACGTGTTTCTTTGCTCTGCAGTCGCCTTTGTTCAAGAAGTCTCAACGCGTTGCGGCAGGCTCAGTGAAATGAGTGATGTCCGCAAAAACACGCTATTGATGAATTTGAGCGTACTCCCGGAACGTCCACAACTGGAAGTCGTGCAGAGGTTCGTTGATAAAGGTCTGACTCTGACCTCTGTCATTCAGCTATGCAACATCCGCCATTGTGTGCTAATCGAAATGGCGGACGCAGCCACCGCCTCAAGGATAGCAACGAAGAACCACCTAAAGTACGCTATCAAAACGTACCCATCATCAAAAATCCCGGTCTACGCAGAAAAAAAATATTTGTATTTTTCGGCAGAAAACCTAAAAATGAATTAATAAATACTAAATTAAAAATAAATCTTTAAAAAATAAAAGGTAGCAAAGTTTTAAAATTAAAAAAAAAACTTGAATTCATAAGTTCTTAAATTCTTAAAATGTCCCCATGTCAATTGTTATGTACAATGGTAAAAAACACGATTAAAAACCATTTCTGATCACTTTTTTTTTTCATTTTAATGCAAAAAAATATTGACAAGACAACATTTTTTTCGATACATCACCCCTTACATACATCGTCCCCTTGGAACGAGCTGTCAAGTAGGAAATTTTCTGTTAAGAAGGGCCGTGAAGTTAATTTTTAAAACTTGATTTCAAAATCCATTTTAAACTCTTTGTGGTCGTACAAAGGGTCATTGTACTCAGAAAAATAAGCTTTATCGCTGTAAACAATAATATCAGCAATCTAAGCTTCATTTTAGGACCCAATTCTTAAATTCTTTTTTTTTTTTCAATTCAATTTGGTTTTATTGATGAATAATCAATTGCTCCGCCTTGTTGCGGAAGGTCCGAAAACGCGTCATCATCTCCCCTGCGAGAGTAAAGAACTCTGACAGGGTAAAGAGATCTTCCCTGGTAACTTCTTGCTGGGCCGTATTGCCACTACTGGCAGCAACCACGCTGGCGAAAGATCGCCCCCATCCAGGAAGGAACGCTGAGTTGTCTGCTGGAACCGTACGATGACCAGCTGCCGGCACGGTTACGCTCGTACTTCGCTGAGGAGGGTGGGACGTCGTCGGTGGGACGCTGCTGCTTTCTTCTTCCTCTTTTCCTGCTCCTCGAGGTAGTTTTTCCATGCGCTGCATGCCTTGGTTTGCTCTGCCTTGTCCCCAAGTCCGCCTTGCACGGCAGTGCACACGCCTCAAATAGGTGTAATTCACCGCACTTCACGCAGCGGGGCGGGAGGTTGCAGTTCCGCGAGCCGTGGCCGAATTTCTGGCAACGGTGGCATTGTGCTGCGTCCGAAGGGGTTCTTTGAGTATAACCGCCAGTTTACCCAAAAACCGTCCAACGCCTTAGTGCGCCGCAGGTCTTGAATTTTGATGGTGCCCCGGTCGAAGTACAACAGGTACAAGGTGTGTGTACCTGTGACTGTTGTCTTCCGCGAGAGGACTTTTATGTCACGCGGTGTTATTCCTGCACTCGAGAGGTCCTTCTTGAGGTCGGAGATCGGGCGGTCTTGGTACCCCTGCAAGACGACCTTAACTTGCCTTATCGGCTGTCTTCTGCGCGAGGTTGAATGTGTAAAACTTGAAGTTTTTGCGCTTCAATTTCTCCACAACCAGTTCGAAGTTCTTTTCGTCAAATGTGTAAACTTGCACTGACAACTTAGCGATTTTCAGACAATATCTGAGGCCTTCCAGCAACTCGTCAACATCGTCCACCAACGTGTCCAAAACAAACATTGGAGGTTATCTACGTTCCTTTGGAGGATTGCTCTTTTTTGACGTCGAAACTTTCTTCCTTGCACGACCATCGTCGTCGTCGGTAGTGCTGCTACCTGCGGTGTTGTTGTTGTTGTTTTCATCGTTGCTCAGCATCTGGAACTCGTTCCTGATGGGGATGTTGGCGGATGGTGATATGCCACTGGTGGTGGCACCGGAAGTTCCTGAACGCTGCTGCTTTCTTCTTCGGAACATATCCGGGATGTATTTAGATACTTTTTGTCGATTCCATCTACGCTCACGCTCCCCTGCGCGATGGCAGCCGACACGGCGTTGGTTTGTTTACCTTTTTGCATACGGTAATCGAACTTCGCGGGGGTTTCGAGGCCGCACTCGAACTGCCACGGCCACGGCCGGCCTTTGGCATGCTGGAGATGATAACTCGCGGGTAATCACAATCAATTACGGCGAAAAAATCTGAAAAAAACGATAGAGCACTGAGCACTTCACCGCTGCTTGCTCTCGTGCGTACACGGAGGTGGTTACTGTTCTTAAATTCTTAAATTAAGCACTTCAAAACTTCCCCACATTTCCCGGATGTGGATGCCGCCTCCAAAACCGACAGCACTGCTCTTATCAGCCGCCGCGCCATCGTGGAGATGGATTGTTTTGACAGGATTGACTCTCAGCTCGAAAAACGTCATCAACCTTGTTTATTTTGATTTTCCCCGATTCCGTGTGTGACTTTCAGCTGCTGCTGCTGCTGCTGCTTGTGATCGCGACTTTTATTGAGATCAGCGCGTAGACCGTTTTCCTTGCTTTATTCAGTGCAAAATCCGTGTCCACCCTCGCCGTCGCCGCCGCCATCCGGGAAACTGTTCGCGCTCATTTGTGTGGGTGGTTTCGCGAAACCGAACCGCGAACTCGCACTTTTCTTCTCGTCGGACTAGAGAAAGAAAATTTGCTGCGATCGCGCGCCAGTGAAAAATCGTCTCAGCTCAGCTCAAGTCGCAAAAAGGTCGGAAAATTCCTCGGAGTAGCCAAATTGCTTGTCCGCGTGTGCTCGCGGTTCTAAGTGTGTGACGTTCAACGTTCGGATTTTTTCCCCACAAACGCAAAAGTACTCATTTCATAACATTGGCAGTGAAAACGAAGGAAAATCGGGAACGCCAACGGAAGCTAGAAAAGTAGAGTTCGAGAGTTAAGAATTAAAGTGGAACCGCCCAAATGCAGGACGACACGGTGAAGGAAACGACGATGGCGGACGAGGCCCTTGCGGATGTTCCGATGCCCCGGGGCCGCGAGTTCAACAAGTTTTCGCTGGTCCATAGGGTTTACTACGCGTGCCGGGATGGGTTCTCGCGGCTGCTGTTGGCCACCCTGAAGGACATTGACTGCGAGCACGACCGGAAGGCCATCGTGGATCAGGTGAGTGACCTGCTGGTTCCCGTATTTGGTTTGTGGCGAGTTTTTAGTTCTTCCGCGCTGTTGTGGCGTAATTTGGATGATGATGATGATCAGCTCTGTAGTAGATTCGCTTTCATTTTGGCAAACAGCTAGCTTGAAACGAGCCGAAGTTTACTTCTGGTTTTGCTTTGCTAAGAGAATTAGAGCAGAGGAAATGTTATTACATTTGATTTCTTTTTGTTATTTGATTGTTATTGAATATTTTCAAAAATACCAATACCAAAACAAAAAAAAAGTAATGTTGGGTTTCATTGGACCTTCAAATATTCAAACAAAATTTAATGTGAATGCAAAATTATTATTTATTTATTGAACCTATCAATTAAATTGCTTGTGCTTTTCCTCGAGATGAACAAAAAGTGTGATAAATACATGAATAACTCTATAATTTTTTGAGGTTTTGAAATTATAAATAAACCCCGATACCCTTTCCCCTTCTTTCCCAACTGTGATATTAGATTAAGCAAACATAACAGTTATGGATTTCGCTAGGTTTTTTTACCACCCTTTTCCTAGATTTGAAGATTTTAAACAAACAATTTCTATGCTACCAAGTCAGTATCTGAAACATTCATAGTTGTAAGGAAAATCCAAATCTCTATACAAGCACAAAAGAAACAAAATTGTAACATGCTATCTCGAAAAATAAAAAATTGAATTGAATTGAATTGAAATTATAAATTTTAGATTTTTTGAATCTTTGATGAATTCTTAAAATTCAAATCTTTTACTTATTTTAATCTTTATATTTTTGTATTTTTGATTTTCTATAAATATTAAAAATAAAAAATATATTTTTTTTTTGTTGAATTTTAAAATAGTGTTTGAATTTTTCTAGTTTTAACTATAAATTAAGCCGTTGCAATTTTTTTCAATCTCTATTTCGCCCTTCCCTTCAAAGTTATTTTTTTGAATTATGAACATTGATTTATTTTTTTATTTTTTTAGAATGTTAAAATTTTTAAACTTCGTATTTTCGAATTAACATTAAAAGAATTTTTAAATTTTCAAGTTTATTATTTTTGAGTTTTTGAATTTTTAAATTATTGAATTTTAGAATATTTTTTTAATTTGTTTTCTTTGTATTTAAATTTTGTTAAATTTTGAACCATTGAATTTTAAAATTTGAGTTGTTTTATCTTGCTTTAAATTCCTGAATTTTATATATTTGAATCTTAAATTTTGAAATTTATTTTTAGAATTTTAAATTTCTGGATTTTATAATCAGTTTGAATTTTGAATCACGAGCAAATTTTTTTCGTATTTTTTTTATTTTTATACTTTTGACATCAAATTCAGGTTCTGTGACGCCACTTTAGTCAAATTTAAATAGTTGAGTGCCTATTAAATTACCAAATGCCTTTTTCAATAATTACAAGTTTAGGGGTCATAATTAAATTCGACTACAGTCATCCCACATATTCGGAACACCCACAAATTCGGAACACTTTGGTGGTAATTTGTCAATAGGATGCCAAATGCAACTTTTCTGTCGACCCTGCTATTTTTAGGACCTTTATTTGTACATTATCTTGCTATTCCACTAGTAAAAGTAGTACTTTTTCAACAAAAAACTGCATTTCAAGATTATTTTATCCAGAGCAGCAAATACTGCCTCCAAATTGCCTGTTCCATGATTGTGGGATGTTATTGTGCCTCCCACAATTGTGGAACACCTGAATTTAACTGATATTTTCACTAAAAAGTTATCAGACCATTCATAAAACATTACTAAGCATGTGTTTTAATGGTTTCAGAGTGTGAAGTTAGTATTTTGTAAAAAATATGTACTCCTGGAGAGAAAAAAAAGTTTGTTTACATCGTAAGAAAAAAGTGTTCCGAATTTGTGGATTTCAAGGGTCAATGTTTTTCTTTAAAAACTTGATATAAAACGTAAAAATGTACAGCCGGTCTATACATCAATCGAAAGGTCGCAAGAAAAGCTTTCACATGAAGGTAAAAGCAAATCATTATGTTCAATTAACGATTTTCTATGATTTGTTGAACATTGGCCGATCTGTAAACCGTTCCGAATATGTGGGATGACTGTATCAAGAATAAAACAACGAAACAAAATTGTTTTTGTGTTTAGATTATCCGAATTGATTTTTTTCCAATGTCTTCGAAGAACCAATGTTGGACCTTTTTATTAATTTTGAACTTTTGATTTTTTTATTTTTTTTAGTTCAGATTTTAAAATTTTGAAATTTTTATATCAAACATTAAAATTTTTGTAACATTGTTAAATTTTTTACTGCTGAACAGTTCGGTAAACTGAAAATTACCGAATTCGGCAAAAACATTCCGAAATTCGGTGATGAAGTTCATTATTGTTCATCGTACAACGAGAATTCGGTAAAATTTGGTTCATTTTGACCGATGACAGTTTACCGATCTAAACTTTACCGATTCTCAAGTACCGAATTCGATAAAAAATCTAAGTGTGCATATTTTGATTTTTTTTAGCAATTTTTGTTTTATTTTAAGATTTTAGAATTTCTGAGGTAATTTTTTAATTTTACACCCAAAACTGGCAGCGCTTGTCCGAGAGAATGATGGTCTCGAGTCGAGAGAATAGTGGTACCATTCACGGACGCAGAGAACACAGCTCGAGATGGGCGATAGAACTATTCTCTCGAGGTTCATTTGCAAAAAAAGTCAAACAAAAAACCAAAAGTGTCGACAACGGGAATCGAACCAGAGACCTTTGACAAACCAATCCAATGACTTAGCTGCCTCGGCCACCACAGCTTGGTGACCAAGGAGAAGTCAGAAGTCGATGTATGACACTTGTTGGAGATTTATTGATTCAACTAACGAATGAACTCATTTGTTATGATGGTGTGAGTTGGTACCATTATTCTATCGATTTTGGCACTGAGCCCTCAATAAATTTTGAGAGAACGATTATCTCGATTCTGAATTTTGGGTATATAGTTTTTTTTTATTTTCTTAATGTTCTAATGTTTTTATTTCAAATTCCTTTTTTTTATTTTCTTGGATTTTGGAATTTTAATAATATAAATTAGATTTTTTGAAGAAATTTTATTTTTTTTTATTTTTAAATTCATCAATTTATGATTATTTTTAAATGGAGCATTTCTGAGCATGAAAAGGGATCTCAACGCCGTTCGAAGTCGCAATCTAGATCTGAAATTTTTCAGGAATAAATAAAATTAAATCCTGAAATAATTCATTTAAAACTTGTTTCTTCTTTTACAATCAGTAGATCTCGTTGTATATTCTGGAGCCCTTCTAGACATTTGAAGAGCATGTAAAAATGAACATTTTTTATTGAAAAAAAATTATTTTCGTCAATTCTATCAAAAGATGTAAGCAATAAGAACCGTTTTAATATACTGATTTTCAATTGAAAGGCCTCAGTAGTATATTTTTTTCGGATGTCGTTTTTTTGTAGAGGGTGGTGTACTAAAAGCTTAAGAATTATTCTTAAAACGATCTTCAAGGACCAGTTAGGACAATTACCGTAATACTGCCGTTTGGGTCCAAAATAGGTACTGGGTCCAAAAATTGATTTTCTCCCCACCCCATTCTATCTCTTTCACTCTGACTCTCTTTCCCGTAACGTAAATGAACTGTAAAATATCGCTTCTCGGACGTTTCTTTCCTCGCAATGCGTCCAAACTTGGCGTTTCACAAGTGGACCATCCGCCCCGATCACAGAACCGCGGCGAATGCGACGAAGAAATTAAATTTATAAAAATTCGTCACCTGAAATTCCCACGCTCTAGAGCAGTTAGCACACGTACTACGACGAAGACCCGAATGAGCGAGTGTGTTTGTGGTTTGTTTTTGTAAATTCTTGATGCGTTCGCGTTTTTTGAGTTGAGTGCCACGTGACGATTGCCGCGATCGCAATGATTTATGATCTATTTGTGCGTGCCGGCTTAGGTAATGTCATTTTGAAGCACTGTGAAGAATTTATGGGATGTTTAAGTTTGATCATACAACAGAATTCAAATGTTTCCTCACCAAACTTGACTTACATTCGTCGCGTGCAGGCCTTGGCGAAGTCATCTGTCTCTGTTTGTGTGACATGCGCACTCGATGGGGTTCACGTTCTTTTGCAAAACAGCTGGCTTTTGTTGAGCGGCTGCCTAGTGAAGTGAAATGTTTAGAGCCAGGGCGTAAATGTCTTACTATAGAGAAAATATAGGGGCGAAAGGAGATAATGACACAAATGGTTGCGTCTTTTGTCAGCCGACAAAGACACGCGTTCGAACGGGGCTCGTCTGGTGATTGATTTTGAAGATTGCAATCACTAAGTAAAAAAAAGTAAATCTTTCCCAGTTCCTGAGGGGAACACCCTCAGAATTTACAAAGCGTATTCAGTGGCAGTTTCATTCTCAACTTAATGTTAGCATGTTAAGTTTAATGTTAACATTCCATAGATCGTCTCCCTAAGGTGTCGTAATAAGGTCCAGTTTGTGACGATACACTACCTTTCCTTTACTAAGCAATCGATTCCGGGAGCCGGGATTTGAACCCCGATCTACCGCTTACGAGGCGGAAGCGTTGCCACTGGGCTACGTGGCTCGGTCCCAACTACTTTAGTAAAATTTTGACAAAATCGGGCGATTTTTTGATTAAATAATTTATTTTTAATCACAAAAATTCATATTTTTTTATTTTTAAGACTTTCATATTTTTGTTTTTTGGAAAAATAGAAATTTAAGTTCAGTTTTTTATGTACAGTAACTCCAAGTTCATATTATCATTTCAAAGTTATTGTCAGTTTCGTAAAAAAATACGATTTTGTCCCACACTTACTATTTTGATGATATCTCTAGAAATATTGATATCATCAAAATATTGAGTGTGGGTCAAGAACGTATTTTTTACGAAACAAACTATAATTTTAAGTGATAACAGGTAGCTAAGTTTTTCAAAAAGCATCTTAAAGTAGAGATTCCGAAATACTTATGCCGAAAATTTTATGTGGTCCGGTCGTAACACGAGCGTTAGGTTTGATAAATCGTCAAATGTCATATACTTTTGACCGGCAATTTTTTTCTGAGTAGTTCTCATCAATACCTACAACTTTACCGAAGACACCAAATTGATCAGAAAATTTACTCAAAAGTTACTGAATAGGGACAGTAGTGTTTAAAGCATTTAATGGTTTAAAATTTGGAAATGGATGTACACAGTCTGAGGCTTTTGTAATCGAAACCAACCAGAAAAATCAAAATGTAATAACCATTCGGCCAAGCCGGGTTTTTGGAAATAACATAACATGGTCAAAGTTTTTTTGCCTGTTCTTAAATTTTCTGAAAAGATGGCATTTTTTTGTCCGGCCCTTTATTTAAAAAAGATCAAATTAAAAAAAAGTGTATAATTTTTGATTTTTTAAAGTGACAAACAGTATTTTTTTCAAATCAGGTATTTTTTATTCATTGTATATTTTTTTCGGTGTTGTCCTTATGCAAACCTTTAACATTGCCAAATACAAATCGATCAACAAATTCCTTCATAAAATACAAATTTGCGAATTTTGCCATATATTTTTTTAATGGACAGTAGGGTGACCTTAGGGATATCCCCTATAGATCGTCAACCCTATACCGCCCAAGTTTTTTTTCGATGATTTTTATTTTTCCCGTGTTCAGGAGGTCATTTGGAGCAAGTTTTGATCTACAAAAAAATTTACTTCTCTTGTTTTATGGTTTTCTTGTTTTATTTTTAGTATTATACATGGTGTCGATCCAAATCCCAAAATAAAATTCCCTGACTTTTCCCTGACCTCTCCAGACCACCAATTTTTTTTTATTTTCTATTTTTTACTAACATATGGTTTCATGCATTTTCCTTTTTGAATATTGGAAATTTAAGATATTGAAAAACTTCAATGACTTTTTTATTTTTTTTTAGGTCGATGCCATTTTTGATTGTGTTTTTATAAAAAAATAATTTAAAAGTTTTTGTCTCCACTTGAAAAAATATGTAATTTTGCTGAACCTTAAAATTTAAAAAAACTAAGAAAAATATACAATTAAATGTGAATTTTTCAAGTACATGTTTACGGTTTTAAAAAAGATCTAGGTCTTTTTCAACAATGTTTGTATTTAAAGTTAACGGTTTTTTCTGGATATTTGAAGAAAACATCTTCTTAGATATTTTTTTTTAAAAAATATTTTTGCTATGAAATTTAAAAAAAATGTCTACCTTGACCAGAGCCTAAAATACAACCTGCTCGAGCTTTTCAAAAAGTCATTATTTATCAAACTTAGATATTTGGGTGTATTGGAATAGATTTCAAATTTAAGCTCAATCTGACCACGGGAACTCCTCCTTGTAAGCCCTTGAATGTTGTTTGGGAAAAATATGTAAAATGTAGTTGTACAATCCCTATGAAATCTCGGATGTTGGATCTTAATTAAAGTTGAAACAACTTTTCCGAAGAGACCATATTTTATAAATTCTTGAACTCTCAAATTTCTTTATTCAAGGTTGTTACAGAGAAATCGAAAAAAAAAATCCGCGCCATCCCGAAACCCAATCAACGCAAAATCCGCGTCATTTCAAGATAAATTATTATGCGGCAAACAAACAAAAGAGTATCATAATAAATTCAATTTTGTAACTCAGAACACAGAATCTTGAAACGTTGAAAATGTATTTTTGCTAGGATTAGGTAAACTAGAGAGAAAAGCCAAAACAAACATCTTGGCAAAAAAAATAAAAAAATCAACTTTTAGAAGTTTTGATCAAAAAACCTAAATAAAGTAAAATAATAAAAATTAAAAATTATAGTCAATCCTCGATCTTGAGATTTTAAATTTAAGATACAGTTCAAACTCGATAATCTTACCAAAGCGTCACTTAGAAAAATCGAAGAAAATTTTCCGACATCTTCTTCTCAAAATGTCTCTAACCGAAAAAAATAACTCCAAAAATATTTCAAATTTTACCAGGTTTTCTGTAATCTGAGATGGTAACAAAAATCAAGAATTTAAGAATCTAAGAATTTAAGAATTTAAGAATTTAAGAATTTAAGAATTTAAGAATTTAAGAATTTAAGAATTTAAGAATTTAAGAATTTAAGAATTTAAGAATTTAAGAATTTAAGAATTTAAGAATTTAAGAATTTAAGAATTTAAGAATTTAAGAATTTAAGAATTTAAGAATTTAAGAATTTAAGAATTTAAGAATTTAAGAATTTAAGAATTTAAGAATTTAAGAATTTAAGAATTTAAGAATTTAAGAATTTAAGAATTTAAGAATTTAAGAATTTAAGAATTTAAGAATTTAAGAATTTAAGAATTTAAGAATTTAAGAATTTAAGAATTTAAGAATTTAAGAATTTAAGAATTTAAGAATTTAAGAATTTAAGAATTTAAGAATTTAAGAATTTAAGAATTTAAGAATTTAAGAATTTAAGAATTTAAGAATTTAAGAATTTAAGAATTTAAGAATTTAAGAATTTAAGAATTTAAGAATTTAAGAATTTAAGAATTTAAGAATTTAAGAATTTAAGAATTTAAGAATTTAAGAATTTAAGAATTTAAGAATTTAAGAATTTAAGAATTTAAGAATTTAAGAATTTAAGAATTTAAGAATTTAAGAATTTAAGAATTTAAGAATTTAAGAATTTAAGAATTTAAGAATTTAAGAATTTAAGAATTTAAGAATTTAAGAATTTAAGAATTTAAGAATTTAAGAATTTAAGAATTTAAGAATTTTAGAATTTTAGAATTTTAGAATTTAAGAATTTAAGAATTTAAGAATTTAAGAATTTAAGAATTTAAGAATTTAAGAATTTAAGAATTTAAGAATTTAAGAATTTAAGAATTTAAGAATTTAAGAATTTAAGAATTTAAGAATTTAAGAATTTAAGAATTTAAGAATTTAAGAATTTAAGAATTTAAGAATTTAAGAATTTAAGAATTTAAGAATTTAAGAATTTAAGAATTTAAGAATTTAAGAATTTAAGAATTTAAGAATTTAAGAATTTAAGAATTTAAGAATTTAAGAATTTAAGAATTTAAGAATTTAAGAATTTAAGAATTTAAGAATTTAAGAATTTAAGAATTTAAGAATTTAAGAATTTAAGAATTTAAGAATTTAAGAATTTAAGAATTTAAGAATTTAAGAATTTAAGAATTTAAGAATTTAAGAATTTAAGAATTTAAGAATTTAAGAATTTAAGAATTTAAGAATTTAAGAATTTAAGAATTTAAGAATTTAAGAATTTAAGAATTTAAGAATTTAAGAATTTAAGAATTTAAGAATTTAAGAATTTAAGAATTTAAGAATTTAAGAATTTAAGAATTTAAGAATTTAAGAATTTAAGAATTTAAGAATTTAAGAATTTAAGAATTTAAGAATTTAAGAATTTAAGAATTTAAGAATTTAAGAATTTAAGAATTTAAGAATTTAAGAATTTAAGAATTTAAGAATTTAAGAATTTAAGAATTTAAGAATTTAAGAATTTAAGAATTTAAGAATTTAAGAATTTAAGAATTTAAGAATTTAAGAATTTAAGAATTTAAGAATTTAAGAATTTAAGAATTTAAGAATTTAAGAATTTAAAAATTTAAGAATTTAAGAATTTAAGAATTTAAGAATTTAAGAATTTAAGAATTTAAGAATTTAAGAATTTAAGAATTTAAGAATTTAAGAATTTAAGAATTTAAGAATTTAAGAATTTAAGAATTTAAGAATTTAAGAATTTAAGAATTTAAGAATTTAAGAATTTAAGAATTTAAGAATTTAAGAATTTAAGAATTTAAGAATTTAAGAATTTAAGAATTTAAGAATTTAAGAATTTAAGAATTTAAGAATTTAAGAATTTAAGAATTTAAGAATTTAAGAATTTAAGAATTTAAGAATTTAAGAATTTAAGAATTTAAGAATTTAAGAATTTAAGAATTTAAGAATTTAAGAATTTAAGAATTTAAGAATTTAAGAATTTAAGAATTTAAGAATTTAAGAATTTAAGAATTTAAGAATTTAAGAATTTAAGAATTTAAGAATTTAAGAATTTAAGAATTTAAGAATTTAAGAATTTAAGAATTTAAGAATTTAAGAATTTAAGAATTTAAGAATTTAAGAATTTAAGAATTTAGGAAAATAAGAAAAAATTTTAGTTCCTTGAACCTCCGGATGTTAGCTAATTAATAAAGATAAATAATAATAATAATAACAATAATTTTTTGTTCTTTTCATTGTTTTTTTTGCTTAGATTTTTTAAATTTTAATTTAAAAACTTTGGATCTTTTAAATTTTTGAAATATATTTTTTGAGTTTTTGAATACTATTTTTCTAATTTTATTTCCAAATTTCTGAATAATTCAATTTTGAATGTTGGAGCTGAATTTTTTTTAATGTTTTGATTTTTTTATTTTTCTTCAACGGAATCGACGTAACACCTTTTAATGTGGCCCTCTTAAAACTTTCGGTTTCGTCAACGGATCCACAGGCGTGTATCATTCTTTTTGCGACAAGACTCCGCCTCCCGGGTCTCCTAAGTGTGAATGTATGGCACGGGGAGAGGGCACCGACTAGCTATTTTACACTGAGAATTTTTTGCGTCCGCCTCGGGATTCGAACCGGCGACGTCTGGATTGTGAGTCCAGTACGCGGTCCGATTGATCCACACAGGCAGACATTTTTTCTTCGAGAATGTTTAAATTTTAAAAAAATATTTCTACTGGTTGAATCCTATCTAAAATTCAAAGGCCAGCTTCTGTTACGTCTAATCAAGCTCATATTTTGGATATAAGCACAGTACACCCACATCCTAATGTCTGTATCTTCGAGAAAAGTTTAAAACATGATAAAAGATGATAAAACATGATAAAAGAGTATAAAAGAACACTAAATAAGGGTAAAAAAAATACTCAAAACTTAAAAGAAATTAAATATTCAGAGTCAGTATGTTTAAAAGAAAGTTGAGTGTAGTAAAACATTTATTTAAGAAATCCTCAACAACACATTTGAAAAAAAAATCTCTTCATAATTTTCATCTTCATCTTTCGACGTTTCTTATTGAGAAAATAAAAACAAGGAAGAAAATTCAATTAAAAAGAAATCAAAGTATTTACACTCAACGAAAAAAAAAAACAGAAAATTATCCTGAATGTTAATAATATTTTTCTTTTAAAGTAGAAAGTAATTTTATTTCTCCCAATATTTTTTTATCAAAATTGCTACCGCGCGAGATCCGCGCCAACTTCGCGCCGTCCGTAACAACCCTGTTTGTTCCATAAATTTTTGTTTTATTTCTTTAATTCTTGAATTTATTTTTTTAATTTTTAATTCCATTTCACCATCACTATTTTGCTTACATTTTAGATTACACAAAATTAGATTACTTTGGATCATTTTCAAATCATTGTTCAGTTTAATTTTGAGAAAAATATAAATTTAGATAACGAATACAAACGTGAAATTTTGGAAAAAATTCTAACCTTACATTTTTTTCAGAATTATAGAATAAGAATTTAGAAAATTAAGAAATCAGCAATTCCAAAATATCAGAATTTCAGAATTTTTTTAAAATTTAGAATCTTTGAGCTTTAGAATTTAAGATTTTTTTTAATTTTTTAACTTTAGAATTTTTTAATCATTTAATCTTTCTGACAAAATGTATGATTTTCTCTGTGGTCCCTATATGCAGAGGAAACGACCAATTTTAGAAAAAATCTCTGAGGATGGTGGGGCAACTGCCTCGTATTGTCCCACCCTGTGTGCGCCAGTAATTTGTAATTTTCAACAAAGCAAGTCCAAATTATTTGATTTTCAAACCTAAACATATTGCAAACAAGCAACGCGCGAAGAAATGCCTTTTCTTCATGACCCTTTTCTTAAGCATTTTTATATAGAGTTTTGCGTTCCTTCCGGACTGACCAATATAAAAAATTAAATATTATTAATGTTGCAAAGTTTGGCCTGGAAGACATTCAAATACATCATCAAGGGCGAATTTTCAAAAAGAAATGAAATTTTGTAGTTATATTTTTAAGATCATCAAAATTCCCTGACCCAGCTTAAAATTCCCTGACTTTCCCTGACTTTTCCAGGTCAAATAAAATTCCCTGACAATTCCAGGTTTTCCCTGACTTTTCCAGAAATCGACACCATGAAATTATAATTGGCTTTTATCTTGTTTAGTTTATGTTTGTTTTTGCTAGTATTTGGCCTATTCTACCACCTAATATAATTACTTTTTGCCTATCTATTTTTTTACGTTTTTACAGTCACCTCTTCCATTATCATTTAAATTGTAAAAAATGCGTAGATACATAGTCTGGTACACTAGAAAAATTACTGCATACTACATTTTACTTAAAATATAGGAAATGGTAGTAAAAAACATAGCCAAAGCTAAAAAAAAATACATTTTTAAATATATTGGCAAAGTCACATAAAACAAGTCAACCTTCCAACCCATACATTTTCTAAAATTTTAAGACTTCTTTTTTCCAATGCTTTTTAAGGATCAAAAATTGTTTGAAAATAGATTTTTTGCTATTTTTTTTAGATCGGAGCCCGTCTAAAGGCGGGGTTGAGCTGTAGAGCAGGGGTGACCAAAGTATGACCCACGAGAAGATTTTTTGTGGCCTGCGGACCCGTTTTGAATTATCATGTAAAATGGCCCGTTGATCACTTCTAGAGCTTTTTTTGAAAATGTTTCATAAATCAATTTTTTGCTTTTTGGGTGTTTTTAGAACCGCCTTGAGCAGTGATGCAAATGAGTGATAGAAAAACTATCAATTGATTATCTCTGCACCAAAAACATCCGAGAGTATAGTGGCCGTCACTATTGCCGTTCAAGAGCCAAACGACATGTGACACCTAGTGTTGAGTAGCAGAACAGAGCGAAGAATGTCGATTGAAATTTCCGCCCTTTGAGGTTATGTATGCGAATTCTGTTTTGTTAAATTCCAGCGTTCAAAATAACTTTTGAGCAAAAATTCGAGCTGATACTTTGTTAACTTTTGATGCTCTATCATTTTAAACAATATAATTTTTTCAAAATTATTTTTTTTCCAAATTTTTTTTATTGCGTTAATTTATAGAGGGCAATAAGTTTACACTCGTACTACTTGAGTTTTTTTCTCAAAAGTTGTTTTAAGAGCTGTAAATTCAATTTTAAGTTTGCATTCCTATGTAACCGAACAGCGAAAATTTGAATCGTCATTCTTCGATGCTTTGCGCCATCTGTCGGAATTTTTGAGCTTTTAATCGCGAATAGCTTCTGAGATCTCTTCTTGTGTCTCGTGATTCCCAGCGATGTCATTCTCTCACTCTATCACTCTTCCCCTTTTCCTCGACAATGCGCTCTCACCGCTGAGTCTCTCAATCTCTCCGGAAACTGCAATGATAGAACGCGAGATGGCGATCAGGAGCCTACCACGGCGCTGAGAGTTTCAATAAGGAGAGAAGAGCAGTTGTTTTTGAAGCATGAATATTCAGGTTGGATAATTGTAGTTGCTGAGAGCTGATATTTTGATATTTTAACATCCCTGGCCTTGAGTCGGGGGTATTCAAAAGCAACCGAAAACCGAAAATTGAAAATGTAGTTTATTGGACCCTTCCAAAAAAAAAAAAAAAAACTCTGGACTTGTAAAGTGATTTAATACTTTTTTTAAATTAAAAACAATAATTTTATGCTAATCTTCTAGTAAATATCATCAAAGCTTTCATCAAACATCAAACAAACAAAAGCATCTTTTGCGATTAGTTTAGGATGGTGCAAAATCTAGTACCGGATATACACATTTCTGAAAAAAAAATTATGAAAAAATCTTCGTGGATCAAGTTATAGGCATTTTTAGGGGAAATATGGTATATGGCCCTATTTTGGACCTACTATGCAAAGCGTCAACATAGTTCGCATAGTTCTCAGGAACGGTCTAACTAATTTGGCTCGTTTCAGGATTGTTTTGTGCCTTAATTTATGCTTAACAAAGTGTACTATTGAAAATTTAAAATAATTTAACCATTCCATTGTAATAAGCATTTCAAGTAAAACATTTTTGGATGCTTTTGGACTTATTGAATGTATTTTGGAGACATCGCTGAACCTATTTTGGACCCACACTCTGATTGGTTGAAATTTGGACAACTCGAATTGCGGCGTGCGGCGGCAACACGCACACTTACAAAAACTCGGTTTGATAAACCAAAGGGCCTATCCACGATTATAATTTGGAAAATATTTATTTCAGAAATTAAACAATTATGATGAAACAATGGATTTGAATTTGAGAACGTGTTTTAATCATTTTGAATGGTCTCTGTCCTATTTACAATTTGCATATTCTTACGACCTAATTGTTCAAGTATTAGAACATAAAAGACAACCCGTTATTACTCGTAATAAAAACCCTTTATCTTAAAATTAAATGAATGACACAGATACATAACAAGATACAATGAAAAAAGGTTCTAAATTTTACGCAGATTTTACTTATGTTCAAATATTATTAAACAATCAAGAAATTTTAAAGGGAGATTATAGCTTGTAACTTGGTGTGAAACTTTCTCATCTGTCATGTTAAACTTTACAGTTGCTTGACAAAAAGTTTAACTACATGTTGCACTTTAAAAACAATGCAATATTTGAAAAAAATCTTTGTTTGAATACCAGGGTGCCTTTGATAGTCATAGTTTGTCTTTTTAAAAGCAGATTTGAGGTTTTCAAACATTATTTTTACTTCGAACTTACCATCACTTGAGTTGCTGATATAATTTTTAAGAAAATCATTCATGTCAATACTTAGTTAATTATGTTTATAAGCTTTTTAATATAATACATATAAATTTTAAGTAATATTGTTAAAAATTCAGAACTTTGCCTGAAATTCGTTGAAACTAGTTTTGTTTATTAAATTATGGATTTATATTACATGTATAACTGAATTTAAAGAATGAATCAAAAGTTTTCACATTTTATATGGAATTTGTTTTACTGGAAATGCCTTTAAATTATGAGATTTTTTTAAATTATGTTTCAACAACAAATAATATTTAATAATATTTATATTACTTATTTTACCTTTTCCTAGTAGAAGATTGTCCGAAGAATCCGAAAATGCATTCCGTTTTACGATTCAAAATCATGCTCATTGAAAAAATCATGACACGTTGAGAAGATGAAAATAATGCTATTTATCAACATTTTCTTAGTTATAGTTAACTAACTTTTTAAACTTTTCAAAATTTCATGAAAAGTTCTTCATGAGGTACTTTGAGCACTTCTCTACCACGGTCAGTATGATTCCATACCATTCCGTACGTATTCAATTTTTACTCTTCATTTTGCGGAAAAATATCAAACCTATCAAAGTCACCCCGGCTATATGTCTCAAATCATAAAATTCATAATGTTAACATCGCATTAACCTCTGATGCTTATTTTTTTTCGAAGATTTTTATTTTTCTAGCTGATTTAATTGTGTTTCTAACATGATTGACACGGTAAAATTTAAAAGTGTAATTTATTATAAACCAACGCTGCCAATTGTGAAAATATCGTTATACCTGTATTTTTAAAAATTATATATGGATAAATATGCAAAAATCAGATAAAACTTAGAAAAATATATTTTCCATATGTATATTTCTCTGATTAGTTTGTAATACGTCTTAAAAGCCATCACGATCTCCGACACATATTTGATTTTTTTTTTCTGAACCAAACTAAATTTTGTTTGTTTTCCAGTAAAGAGCATTTAAAAGACGTGCAGATGATAATTCAAAGCATTTTTTACTTATATTTCGTAAATTGATCGAGATCTGATCGAAAAATGGATTTGTTTACAACTAGCGCTTAGGATCTTTTTAAAACAAACTCAAGATTTTTTTAAATTTAATTCATACGACTTTTTCAAAAACCACTCGTAAGCGATGTTGACAGCTCCTGTCACGGTGACAGCTGACGATTTAATGAACTAGACCCTTTAGGGTTTTCAATCGTTTCCCCTTCAATTCCAACAGGGTAGCCAGTTGCATTTTTTGAAGCAAAAATTAAAAATATATGCGGCTAAATTGGTGATAATGATGTTAATACAAAAAAAAATCAACATCGGTTTAAATTTTGGGATACTTTGCAATCGGTCCTAACAATCATCTAAATCTCTAGCATCAATTTGCATTTTTATCGTTTAAAAAACATATTTTCATTGTTTCTGTTAATCATTTGCTGTTTAAAGCTCATATTTCATTCAAATAATTACAGTAAAGAAATTTAATTCAAAATATTAAATTAAAAAAATTCAATCCATTTCAATGAAATATCGAAATAAATTGATAAACAAAACTGCCAACACCTTGTTATGCATGTGTTGGTGATAGCCTTGAACCGACTGCAAAGTAGCTCCAAAAACTGATCCAACGCGGCTGATTTGAACAAATATTTTGAAATGAGTTTTTTTCGATAATAGAATAGTTATTTCAATGGTGACCGGCCCGTGGCTTAATGGCTACGGCTCCCGCCTCATAAGTGGAAGGTTCCGGGTTCGCATCCCGACCGGTCTCCTTGAAATTATTCGACTTTAATTGAACTTTGAATATGAACAAAAAACGCATGGAATCAGGTGGGATTCGAACTCACACCTTTGGATTGGTAGTCAGATACTCTAGCCACTCGGCCACCGAGGGGTTGACACCCCTTGAGTTAATTAATCCGTAGTGGTGAAATAATTTCACAAGGTCATTTACTATATAATACAACAATCCCTTCCCCAACGATTCCCCTACACACACTACACACCATATTCTATAAATAACTCGAAGTGGTTGGTACGGTATGTCCTCACTTCTTCTTCTTCCCCTAATGATTCCATGAAATGTGGGTTCCGTTCATAGAATCTGTCTCTTGCGGTTAATGCAACGCAGTAGGCCGGGCCGCTTTAGTGAGTGTAATACATTTCGGGGGTTCTCGAAAGTACTGCAATCATTAATAATGACAAGAAAGAACTTAAGGCGTAATCTAACCATAAGTTCTTCCCGGATGCTTTCTTCGGACTGGCTGCGCTTGTGTTCGATTAGATTAGATTAGATTAGATAGAATAGTTATATCAATGGTTTATTGACGGAAAACAAGAAAGAATTAAATAAACAACAGTTACATTGCTCGGAAACCGGACGAAATTGCTTGGTGTGAAACAGAAAAAATCATCAAGGTGTCGCGAGCCAAATCTGATAAGCAACGAGGCCGGAATTTTTGGACCTAATCGATGTGCTAGGAAAATGAAAGGAAGTTCGAATGGCGTTGGAAAAAGTGGCTGAAAAAGCGGAAATAATCAAAAATGTTAACATTTTTGGAAGAGGTTAGATACAAAACGATCCAGCCTACACTTTCTGTTGGTTGGATTCAATGAATTCGTACTTTAAAAGCCTGAACTACCTCGATTAATAAAAATAGGTCCAAAATAGGTACTAAGTCCAAAATAGGGTCATATACCCTATATTGCAAAAATGTCCAGCTTTAGTCTGATGATAATCTGAAGATTCGATTATCCGAAGGGAAATTTTCGGATAATCGTGTACGGAATGTAAAGTTGCAAAGTGATATTATTATTTTAATGCATTTTTTTTTGCAATAATTTGAATCGCTTTTTAAACAAAACCAAGTTCAAGACGTTAGTCCCAATCTCTGCTTTTTCCTTCTCAGACATCAAAACAGAGTCACCACGCAAACTTAAACGCAAAGATTTCCGTATTATTGTTTCCGCCAGCTTTTCCGCGCTGGGACAATTTCGCAGCGATGGGGTATTTTCTTGGTGTGGTTCTCAGATCAGCAGAATCCGTCCAAAGTTCAATTTTCCCGCCCCGTGTGCTCGGTGCTCGGAAACTGCGCGACAACAACACGGGAAATCAACAGGGTAAACAAATTTTCTTAATAACACGGTCATCGGGTGATTAATTTAATGGTATTTTTTCTTTGAACACAGTAGCGGATTTGCTGGTTGATCGTGCACGTGTTTTGATAATTTCTTGGTAGGTTGTTTGAAGAAAAGTAGATTTTGAATTTAAAAATGTCTTTTTAATTTCAAAATGTTTGGAATCATTTGTCTGAAAAAATAGAGTTAAACCACATTGCTACAAAATAGTGAACGCTTCTACAGATTACCCAGGTTGAAGGACCGGTTCCTGAACCTGGGTCTGTTCCCAACGCGACCGGGCGCCATTCTTCCTGTGTGATTATTTGTAAAGTAAACGCTGCTGGAGAACCCGATCTAAAAATAACGCAACCGTTCTTCGAAGAAAGAAACCCTCGTGTGAGCAACATCTTGGCGCGGTTTCTTGTGCGGGGTTAAGTGCCAACAACGCTGTGGTGTGGAATCAGCTGGTTTTGTCAGATTATTCACCAGAAATTCTCCCGGCAAGATAATTAATGGCGGTTCTCCGTTTGTGGACCACTTTAGTGAACGGAAGGAGTGGAGACGCATGGCACTAGGTGTTTCAGATGAATTTACGATGCGCAATTAGAGGCTGACGTGAAATTAATAGATTCAGTCGAACTACAGGGAACTAAATTCTGGATGTTTGGAAAATTTGGCAGACATGAAATAGCAAGTGCTCCACGTAAGTGAAAGTATTTTTTTTTCCTATGAATCATGAAGAGTATCAGGGTCGCATTTTCAATGGCAATTTATTTCTAAACTTAATGTTAACATGTTAAGGTTAATGTTAACATTCCAGAGGTCGCATCGCTACGGTGTTGTGATCAATTCCAGCCTGTGATGGTACAACACTACCTTCCCTTTACTGAGCAATCCCATCCAGAAGGGAAACGATAATCAGTTGTGTTGGTTCGAGCCTATATTTGAATCCCGATCTACCGCTTACGAGGCGGAAGCATTACCACTGGTTAAAAATTCATTATTCAGCCCGATAACACCGATTAACGAAATTTCTGCGCAGGCTCAACTCGAAGGGAAGCATAAAATTGGGGTCCCCAGAAACACGTGCACTTCGAATTTTTCAAAAATATTTAGAAAGGGCCGAATTGTTTTGCTCCAATGTTTGTATGGAGAATTAATGTTCATCACAGCTGTTCGCTACTTTCACATATTGCACACAGAAAAAAAATATTCCTATAAATTAAATTACAGTGCAGACTCGATTATCCGAAGACCTTGCCAAAATTTTACTTCGGATAATCGAATCACATTTTTTTTGTTGTTTTATTTTTATTTATTTTTTTATTCATAGCTTATTTTTATTAGGTCCTATTAGGTGCTGCGACCAGGTTGGGACCGAGGATCAGTTTTAAATTTAATATATAATTATAACAAAAATAGCAGGCCAAGGATTGATACCTAAGAGCATGCAATGGCACTGACCTTGTTGCGTGCTCTTCGGTTGATGTCCACGTAAGGAACATCCTGGAAGGAGCGTAACTAACTACATCCGTAGTTCTGTTAGATCATCCGAATTATCTTGATCAGAACAGTATAGCTCTGGTTCCTTGCGAGTGTCCTATTTTCTTACCTCCACGTTGGCTTGATTTTCATGATGACCTAGCTGGTGGCCTGTGGAAACGGATCGTAAACCTTTGACCACCGCGGGTCAGAGTCGAGACGGCTAAAAGAAAGGGGCGCGACAACGTGGGAATGGGAAATAATTTGTGATTGTAGACGGTATTGTTTTGATTCGCAGTATGCTGAGTCAACTGCTGTGGATGTACCTGAAAACCTATCCACCTAAAATTTCATTATCTTTCTTCTAAAATTTGCGTCAGATTTCACCGATAAAGACCGATTAGATTAAATTAACACCTGAAACATCGCACAACGGGGTTTCTCTTCTCTTCATTCTCAGCTACCACCTATCTCCTATTTTTATTTTGCTCTTCTGATTCCCAATTCTTCACTGATTCTTCTATTTAATATCCAACATTTGATTTTAATTTTACTAACTTTTGATTCTCTTATCTCTCAAAGCTTTTCCACTCTTTTCTATCAATTAATACTGCTGTAACAAACTTTGTTTTGTTTTTTTTTCCTTTAAAATATACTTTTCCTTAATGTACTAGTAATATCAAGTCTATTTATCATTCGCCTAATCTTTTTTTGATTTTATTGCGAATTTATTTATTTGAATAATTCTTTATCTGTCCTATAAATTATCATTACTATAATCTAAGCTTGTTTTGTATCTCCATTTATTAACTATTGTCTAATTTTACATCTAATACATCTAGCTTCTCATTTTTATTCTTCAAAATACGCTCATCCAGGCCTGCAAAATGTTTCCAACCCAGCGTACACATGAAGCAAACCAAAATGTTTGTTCACTGCTAGCATCTGACTGTAAGCCTACTGTGCACTATGGGCCATCTCCATACAAACAGGCGGCCAAATTATTTTTTTGCTTTTTAAATGTTTTTTCATACAAATTTGGGTAATTGTATGGTATTGAAATGATATACGTACATTTTTATGACATTCCATGTTTTTCAATAGTTGATTGTTTATAATAAATAGTCTTTTCATACATTTGCAAGTGCAACAGAGTTGTGTATATATTGTATTGCAAGTTTATATTATTAAATTATGGATAAGTTAATACATCCCCACTTTAAGGACACAACCCCTCCCTCCTCTTTCTTTCACCCCCCCCCCCTCCCCTCCTCCCATCCAACAAAATTGTGTTAAGCGTAATAAATTCATTTTTAGTCAAATATTTATTTTTTACTGCTGTGTGTTTCTTTTTGTGAGTCCATGCCATATAACTTGAGACCCACCTCCCCCCCCCCACCCTTACGGGCATAATTGCGAAAATTTTAATTGTAAAACCAAATAACAGAAAAATTAATTTTATCCAAAATATTAATTATGAAGTAAAACGATAAAATACAACACATATTCTAACTAATCCTAATGTTCTTGTTCATGAAAATTCTTTTGATTATTGAGTTTCTAACGGCTTCAAGATATGTTAAAGGTACTTTTTATGATGTTTTGTACTAACCAACATAGAACTTTAATGTGGATCAGTTTCATGGATTGATCGCAGAAATTCATCATGCTAAGTCAATATTTTGCTGAATACTTTTTTCAAATTGAGATTCCTAGTTTCGCTTGAGAAACTTCGGTACGAATACCTTTTTTTGACTAAGGTACTCAATATTAAACTGAGGCAACAGAAAATTCCAATAAAGTCAGGTAGGTAGCAAAGCAAGTGAAATAAACGGGCGCATATGTAGATTGCAGCAAATTTTGATAAAACGTAAATGTTCAAAATGGCATATCTCCGAAAACGCAAAAAATCGCAGGCTGGAAATTTCAGCAATGTTAGATTATGATCCAATCTTTCAAGTGATCTTAGTTTCATGTTTAGCATCGGCTATCAAAAAAAGTACTCGATTAACAAACACAAAAAAATAAGTTTTGTCAAAAAAATGCTTCAGTTATTCGATGAAAACTTCAGTTTTTGGTTTCGAAACAACATTTTATCTATTAATAGTTTCAAAGCTTATCTCATTACCTTTCCAACGATGTACAATTGTCCTAATGAAATATTTAAATTGCTGAGCTATGTTAAAATTAAACAATCAGCCTTTTTTACGAAAAACGCTAGTTTTTTACTCCATTTTTTGACTTTTAGCTTGCGTATCTCCGTAATGAACAAACTTAGAGCTTTGAAAATTTGGATTTTTCTTAGTTAGAATGTTTACTTTCGAGAAAAAAATACCAAAAAATATTTGGAGAAGGTAACTTTTTTGAAACTTGGCCACCCAATGTACCATAGTGCACTATGGGGTTTCAGGCGGCCATAAATCGAAAAACCGACATACTCTAATTATTTTTTTGGTATTTTTTTTCGAAAATAAACATTTTAACTAAGAAAAATCCGGAGTTTGAAAGTTGTAGGTTCAATATTCACTGAATTGCAGACCTTCTAAGGCGAAAATGGTAAGAAAAAACATGTTTTTTGACAAAAAAATGATTATTTTTCATAGTTGTACTGTGTAGCTGTTTATGTATTTTTTCCTGCATCATTATAAATATTCAGAAAGGTAATTGATTCAACTTTTCAATAACATTTTACAAAACACACTTTTATAGGCTAAAAAAAATAATAAAAATAAAAAAAGATGGATTTTTATTCAAAATTTAGTTTTTTTCGACTTTGTTAATGGAGTACTTTTTTTGTGTGCATTTGTGCGATCTGAAAATTTTGCAGCTTAAAATTTGAACCATGTCCTAACTTGTCTCCAAATTTCAAAGTGCACTTATGTGCACTTTTTGAGTTATGCCATTTTGAACATTTTGATTCATGCAAGAAAATTAATGATTTCGCGTATACGCTTGGTTAAAATCACATTATTCACCTGCGGAGGCAGAAATGACGTACCTGCTATGTATGTTTTGAAATTGATTTGATATTCATGACTTTGTTGGTACCGTAAACTGGGGTGACTTTGATAGCCCGGGGTGACTTTGATAGGTTTTTCAAATGCCCGTCAAATTAATATTTAAACATTTTTGAGAATTTTCAAAGAGAGGTGGATTTAAACTCAAGAAAAAGAGGAGGGAGATTGAACGTAAATCAGAAACTTTAACATAGCATAAACCGCCATTCCGTGCATCAAATAGACAGAGCAAGAATATTAAAATTCACCACTTTAATGCATGTGGCCTCAAATATATGAAAAAATCGAAAATTAAACTTTTTTTTGGAAAAATATCAAAATTCATTTGTTTTCATTATACTAAGTACAAACAACACAAAAAAGTCACAAAAAAGCAAAAAAATATTTTTGGCCGCTCGCTTATATGGAAATACCCCATAGTGTAGTGCTGTGTCCGTTCAACCACTACCGCCTGACTCGTGCCGGTCGGTTGCTGGAGAACGAGAGACGTGAAAAAATGAGCTACACTCACTCAATTCGTGTCGTATGACTGACTCGTAAAATCCTCTCTAAACACTATTTGACTATTTTTAAACAATTGAATGGTTCTAGACTGTGCAAAACACTTAAAACAACCATAACTTATATTCAAAATTACATTTCCACGCATAAATACAAACTTTTTTGTGTAAAAACTTGTTTCTTTATGTGTGTGCGTGCAACGTCGAATGAGCGTTGGTCGACTACTGCCTCGCATTGCAGCTGCTCAGTGAGCTAGGGCACTCACGACTGAGACGGGTTTGTTTATGTCACGGTTTTGCTGTTCAGTGAATGGATCTGAAAAAATCGTGTATGCGTCGCCGATTTTCGCGTCAGGACCCCTGACATTTTCAGCTCTGCGCTCATCATTCTCTTACTATTGATACTTGATTTTTATAAAATAAATTCTCTTTTACTGTCTATTGTTTTCAATCTTCACCCTTTTTTTGAAACAAGTGAGGTTTGAGCCCTTACTCAATTTATGGAATGGTTAAAGGATTAACACAAATATTACTATTGTATTTTTGGTAAACTTTTATAACATGCTTAGGACCAAAAATTGTAACAAAACACCGTGACAAAAGAAATAGCAACAGATAAACACGACTCAACATTAGGGAAGATTTCAGGAGAAAACAATACACAGTAAATAACAATAAGTTTTTGGATTCAAACTAAAAATAAAACAGTTTTTGCTTTAATGAAAGTTGATAGGCACACTATAAATGGTTAGGCGCTTATACTTACATCAAACCCTACTTAATGTACCACCCCCGGCCGAGTTAAAATGCGTAACCGGAAAAGAAGGTGTGCATGCCTGGCACGAACACTCAAAGCGTGTTCTAGCGTGCTGCTCGTACTGACTCAGAGCAAGGGTGAGATGTAGGTGTAAGGGCAGTGCGTGTTCGTCGGGAACCTAGTGCATAAGATCGGTCAAGGCCTGTTCTTACACTGAAAATTGCGAATTGCGAATTATAACAAAAATAACTTCTTATTCTCCGTACTCCGAGACCATGTTACTGACGACCTCCCCGACTTCCTCCTTCGTGGCTCTACCGTCTCGGGAGCCACTGCTTCCTTGGCTTCTTCCTGCGGGGCGAGGGCGATCCTTCGATTTTCCGTCCGGAACTGCGCCCGGCAGCGGAGGGAACTCCGCCGGCGTCAACGCCGGAATTGCTGAACTCTGCTTCTCCGCCTTCCTTGCCGGTGGTTTCGGTTTCGACGCCTGCTGGCGCCTCTGGATCAAGTCCAGAGCAGTTGACACACCGCTTCGACTCTGCTTCTTGGACTTTGCACTCGTCCGTCTTGTGGAGACCCCCACAGTTGTTGTAGGCCTTCCACCGGATGATAGTGCTTGCCACAACTTTCATTGCAATTAGCTTCTTCAGATTGGTGTATCCATTGGGGAAGACCACAATGTACGGAGTTTCGTCCACGGTGGACTTTTCCTTCCGCTTGATGACATAACATGGAGGTGCTCCAGCGCGTCCAGCTTGAGATCCCTCTTCAGAAGGTACTTGACCTCATCCGGTTTCAGTTGATCAGGTAACCCGGTGAGATCGTTCGCTTCTTCGGCCGTGGGTCTAGAATTCCACTTTCTTCTTCTTAAGGAGCTCTTGCAACTTACCAAAATCTTTGACAGAGAAGCAGGTCACCTTGGTTCCAAATCGGGTTAGTTTGTAAATCGGGTCGAAACCAAATTTACAACTTTCCACTATCGCCACGATCTTGTAAAAGTCCGTGATGTTCTTCACTATCAAAGGTGGTTGCTTTTGTTTACTTGCCGACTGGCCGGGTGCTGGAACCGTCGGGGCGTCCCCTCCTCCTGCTAGACTGGCATTGTTGTTGTTTTCCGCTAGCGGGCTGAACTTGTTGTTGTTGAGCAGATTCTGCTCCACTTTGCTATCGTCATCTTTCTTCCTTTTGCATTCGTTCGCCTCCATTCCTCGGAATGTTGGGGCGGAAGGTCCACCGAAAGAACAACGACGGCCACTATCGGTACTTTTGACCCGCAAAACACGACACCTCCAAACGTAAACAAAGCCGCGAGCGCGCTGCTGCCACACGTCCGTCACACAAGAGCACAGCGGGAGAACTGTGATGAAATATTGAAAAAAAAATGCATTTTTAATTTTATGGGCAATCAACCATTCAAATGTGACTAAACTGGGGTTGCAGAACTCGAATTTGATGTTAAAAGCAAGAAAATAAAAAGAAACTTCGGATAATCGAGTCTTGACTGTATTAATCATGTACTAAAAGGTATCATGATAAATGATATATATTTACATTAGCTTCATTGGAAATTTACATTAGTTTTGATAGAATAATTCAAATCAACTAATTTTGATTGGCTAATGGGAATGAGAAGCTCGACTTGGATTGCATCAGTAGGAAAAGAATGTGGCCTTATTCTATTTAAAAAGTATTTAAGCGGACAGCAAAAGAAATTTCTCTCTCGTCGACGGCCAGGTGGAATAACGCTGGACTGGAGTTGAATGGACGACGGATAGGACATTGTCAGTAATTATGATATTTTTTTGCTTTTTTTTTCATTGATTGAAAAACCTCGAATTTCTTTAAATGCTATCATTTTTTCATTATCTTTGACTACAGGAAATCTGATATTTTTGAGCCATATTTTAAATTTTGAGAAGAAAATTTTTCCTATGATTTTGTTTTGATTTTTGTTTTTTTTTGTTTTAATATCTAATTTTTTTGATTATAAAATTTCTATACATGATTATTTTTTTTGTCATATTCATACTTATGGTTTTTCTCTTGAGCGAGTTGTGGCGCTATAACCACGGCAAATAGAGTCCAGGCATTCGTGGAAATACAATGTCCCATCCCAGAGGGTCCCGGAGTACCAAACCTTCTTAGCATGGTGCTCCCAACAAATAGAGTTATTTAAGGCTGATCTCACGCACACCAGCGTCGTGCGTATTTGTTTTGCTGGCCGGTACAAAATTTAACCTCAATCTTTTTCGTGTACGTACACGCAATACATGCGCACGTAGATAACTCTATAAAACCAAAATCTCGGAGCGTATGGTGGGGTGTCCCCACGCTTCCTCCTCCAATGTCGATTTAGAATTGTTTTGTTGTTCGAACACTTCGTGCTCAAACTCCACCCACTTCAACGAATCATGTCTCTGCAATAAAACTTTACACAGTAGGCCTGGCCGCTTTAACGCTTGGGATGTTTCAATGCATTCTAATGCGCACTAAATGTTAATAACTGACAAGAGTGCTCGGCGTTATCTAACCCAAGGCACTCTCCAGGATCCCTTCGAAAGATTGGCTGCACTAGGGTTTGATTAGATTAGATTAGATTAGAAAAAAGTCAAATTATCGAGGGATTTTATTTTGTAAAATATTGCAATTGAAGAAAACTGAATTCTTTTGAACAATTTTGACTACTTATTTCATCAGTTTATTTGTTTTTGAGCAGAAAAATAGCCATTTGAAAAAAAGTTTTTTTTGCCTCTTATGGACCCCCTTTTCCTAAAGTGGACCCGGGTCCACTAATATTTACTGAAAACTGCACTACTGAAATTTTCAGTTAGCTTTTCACTGAACTACAGTAAAATTTGTATAGATCTGTCAAAGTTTGCTGAAATTTAAGCGAGTTTTAATTTACTGAAAATTTCAGTAGTGCAGATTTCAGTAAATTTAACTGAATACAGTATTGAGAAATTGGTTAACAGTTTAACTGGAATCACTGAAATGGCCATAACTCAACGAAAATTCAATCATAAAGTATAGATGCAGTTTTGTTGTGAAAATGCTAGTGGCCATGGCTGATTTCAGATGTCGAACTCAAAACACTTATTTTGGTAAAAAGGACAATTCAATATCAGTCAAGATTGATTTAAATGATGCTGAACATGCCAAATAAAAGTTTAGTAGGCACCAACACGCTTGAAATTGTGATTTTATTGAATTTTTCATCAAAAACCCTTCAGAGGGCCCACTATAGGAAAGGGGTCCACTAATGGATAACGTACCCTAGTTTTGAACCAAAATTCATTAATATTAAAAAACGATACTTAATCCACCTTTAGGTGGTTGGTGCCTTCCTCACATTCATAAAGTCAATACATTCAGTAAAAATAGCAACATTCCCTTAACATGTTTAACAAATCAATTTTATTACTGATTTTTTTTTGATAGGGTTCGCAGACCTTCAATTTTTCTGGCTCATCGGCAAGGTCTGATAAAAAAAAACCTATTCAACGAAAGTTCACATGGAAGATTCAGACATTATTTTTATCACAATATCTCAGATCCGGCCTCCAGAAAGTATATAAATAACACTTAAGTGCCAATAACTTTTGATAGGGTTGTCAGATCCTTGATGTTTTAGGCTCATTTGAAAGGTCTTTCAATTATCTAACTAACGATGGGTCGCATGATGGACCCGGACATAATTTTTACTGAAATATCTGAGATCCGGCCTCCAAAAAGTGTATAAATAACACTTAAGTGCTAATAACTTTTGATAGGGTTGTCAGATCCTTGATGTTTTAGGCTCATTTGAAAGGTCTTCCGATTATCTAACTAACGATGGGTCGCATGATGGACCCGGACATCATTTTTATTGAACTATCTGAGATCCGGCCTCCAAAAAGTGTATAAATAATACTTAAGTGCTAATAACTCTTGATAGGGTTGTCAGATCATCAATGTTTTGGGCTCATTGGAAAGGTCTTTTTAATACGTTTCTAAAAATGTATAACATGATAGGGTTTCTTGCAAAAACCACCCTTTTTACAATCTTCCGGACATACGCCAAAATCGTTTTTTTAGCATAACTTTTGAAGTACTTAACTAAACTTGCTGATTTTAAATAGAGACCTATGGGACCCCAAGACGGATCGAATGAGACTAATACGGACAAAATCCGTTCATCCAGTCCGGAGATAATCGAGTGACAATTTTTTTGTCCACCCACCTACACACATCCACACAGACATTTGCTCAGAACATGATTCTGAGTCGATATGTATACGTGAAGGTGGGTCTACGAGGTCGAATTAAGAAGTTCATTTTTCGAGTGATTTTATATAGAGACCCTAAATAGGGAGACTGGTCTAAGTTTGCTGAATCGATCTGGCAACGTATGTTTTGAGCTTGGCAACACTGATAAGTTTTGCTGGGGGTAAAGGCAAATGCTCGTTTGGATACGTCAAACTCGTGTCTGTTTGGGTACGTCAAATTCACTTCGACCAGTCTCCCTATTTAGGATCTCTAATTTTATAGCCTTTCCTCAGTAAAGTGAGGAAGGCAAAAAACATTTTTCTGCGTGTATAGGATAACATGTCAACAAAGTTTGATTGATATTGGAGAAGGTTGAGTAAAAAAGTATCTTAATGTTAGGGATGGAATCGTTCTTATATAAAGAATCTAATGTTTTGTTTTAGGACGTAAGGAAATTGATGAAATGAGTTTTTTTTTTGCAAAATTTTAGAGAAATTGGAGTTTGTTTCAAAATGTTCTTCAATTTATGAAAATAAAAAAAAAAACAGATCGAAAGAAGCGTCGACAACAAAAGCCACATGTGTGTTTGTCATGTTGTCGTCCTCAATTTCTTGCCCCATTCGACAAACGCGCTCGGAAAAGCAGTAAACTCTAGCGGAACTACACGAGCCAGACTGCTACCATCAATTGCGAGCCGACGACTCGTGCTCGTGCATTCACAATAATTACTGCGAACGATTTTTTTTAACTGCGTGCAGTTTGTGCACGATGTCACGGTCAGGATCGCCGTTCATTTGTTAAAAACTTGTTGATCGGGCGTAATCCGTTGTGACCGAATTTCTTTCTTGAGAGGTTTCAAAGACAATTGTTTGTTTTATTCGTTTATTCGTTTACTGAAACAGCAGATTTCCGCTGCTTCGTGCTTCTACAATTAAAGAGTCCCCGTTCAATTTTCCAGCAACTCGTCCTGTTCCTGCTTCATGACGCAGTCCAGCAGTTCGGCCGGGTGTACCTCGTAGTTCGGGCTGTCAATGTCCTCCTGCAGTGGCGGCGCCGGTGTAACTGGTCTACGCTTCAGACAATGCCGCACGTGCCGTTTGATTTCCTTGGACGTGTTGAACCGCTTGCGACAGTAGGGGCACTGCTTGGGGACGTGCACCGAGGACAGCGGCTGGTCCGGGGGTCGTTTCAAGACCGGGCAGGCCAGGCGCTGGTGGCGGATCATGTTCTGGTTGGAGGAGAAACCCTTGCGGCAGTACTTGCAGATGGCGGAGTTGATGTAGAGGGAACCGTCGGGATGCAGGACGGGGCAGACGTGGTCTTTGTGTTTTTTAAGGGTCTTGTCGTTGGTAAAGCCACGGTTGCAGTGCTCGCAGTAAATGCTGAAGGTTACGTTCTTGAGCACCGAACAGTTGCTAGTCTCGTGACGGTTCCGGGATGTGGTGGACGCGAAGACCTTGCCACAGTGTTGGCACGTCATGGCGTGCATTCTCATGTGGCGTTGATAGAGCGAACTCGCGTGGAAGCTCAGCTTGCAGTGCTGACACTTGAGCCTTCCCATGGTCACGAATTTGGTCTTTTTAGTGCGGTTGATCTTGATTTTAAACGTTGGCTTCGTCGTCGGCCTTTCCACTCTAACCGGCTCCGGTTCCTGCTCTTCCTCGCCCTCACTCTCGGCTTCGCTATCAATGATGTACCGTTGATGTGTCAGGGCTTCGTCTCCAAGTCCTTCCTCCCCGACCGACACCATCGGCGGCGGCGGCGGCGGTTGTTCCCCCGTAATCGCCTCAACTTCAGAATCCACGTCCTCGTCAATCGCAATGACCTGCGTCTGAGCATTTAACTTGCACTCTTCAGCCTGGAAGTTGTTTTCGTCTTCCGGCAGCGCTTGTTGTGTTTGTCCTTCCGGAGGATACGCTACATCGACGGTAGTGGTGGTCGTGGTCGCCACCAGTTGTTGACTGCCGGAACCGAGCACAAGCTGCTGGTGCAGAGTGGCGTCAGCTTGGCGGGACTGCTTCCAAAACTCGAAAGCGGCGTCCAGCCGGGCCATGCAGTCGTAACATATCTGCTGCGGAAAGTTGTCGCGGTTGGAGAACTGAAGTTAGAAAAGAAGCCATACAATATAAAGGTTAGACTTTTCCTCCGATGGACTTTCTCCACTTTCCCTAAGAAAGCTTGCAGCATAACGGTACAAAGCCACATAATTAGATCCTGTCCAACTCACCTGCAGCTGCGTGCAGTAAATCAGCATCAGATAGACCGGTTCTCCGTTGTTTTGCGAGATCGCGTCCACCGAAATCGCCTGGAAGTTGTCGGTCCGGGAGCACGTCCGGCAGCACGTGTCCATCGTGCTGGGATTTTAATTCAATCGATACGAAACACTGTTAGTAAACCAAGCCCTTAATTTAATCAGAAGTGCAACATGCAAACTTTTCTGTGGCGTTCGTTGCGGCCGGCTGAATGCACTGAAAATTGCAACAACAAGCATCAAGTTTGACGTTTGGGTTTTCTGCCTGCGCCTGCAGAATCCATCTCCTCGTCCTCGATAAGACAACAGGGTGACCAATCAAGAAAATTCATCTCTTTGAAAAATGAGTGTCGTTTTTTATAAATATTGTGCGTATTCCCGAAAAAGACACGCGGCATACCAGCCTCGAAACGACGCGCCGCACTTTCGGCAAATGCGCGCTGTCAAATCCCATACTGCGCGTTTTGTTTTTGTTGATCTTCTTCTTTGAATTGCATAGCATTGTTGCCGGGTATGTTTTTTATCGCACCAAAAGTGCAGAAAATCGCTGGTAACAGTGTTTGCGGCACATTCTGAAATGCCGCGCGGCGTGTACCTTCGAGAGAAACGGACAATATAAAAAAAGTTTAAACTGCACCCCAAGGTTTTGCAAGGACCGGCCCGTGGTGTAATGGCTACGGCTCCCGCCGCATAAGCGGAAGGTTCAGGGTTCGATTCCCGACCGGTCTCCTTGAAATTATTCGACTATAATTGAACTTTGAATATGAACAAAAAACGCATGGAATCAGGTGGGATTCGGACTCACACCTTTAGATTGGTAATCAGATTTTCTAGCCACTCGGCCACCGAGGGGTTAACACCCTTTGAGTGAATTAATCCGTAGTGGTGAAATAATGTCACAAGGTCATTTACTATAAAATACAACAATCCCTTCCCCAACGATTCCCCTACACACACTACACACCATATTCTATAAATCAAGCAAAACAATGCCAAAGGGCCGTTGTGGGTTTGTAAACAAAGAGTGTGTCCTGCTCACGCTAGAGGATGTTTACATCTGGCATGAAAGAGATACACTCTTTGTTTACAAACCCACAACGGCCCTTTGGTTTGGCATTGTTTTGCTAGAAATAACTCGAAGTGGTTGGTACGGTATGTCCTCACTTCTTTTTCTTCCCCTGATGATTCCATGAAATGTGGGTTCCGTTCATAGAAACTGTCTCTTGCGGTTAATGCAACGCAGCGGCCCTTAGTGAGTGTAATACATTTCGGGGGTTCTCGAAAGTACTGCAATCATGACAAGAAAGAACTTGAGGCGTAATCTAACCATAAGTTCTTCCCGGATGCTTTCTTCGGACTGGCTGCGCTTGTGTTCGATTAGATTAGATAAGATTAGATTAAACTGCACCCCAAGGTTTTGCTTTTAGCGGTATACGCACTTCGGAAGGAACCGGTCAAGAAAAAAAATCAAATGGGCAGAAGCGGCAGCGCAAGCAAGTCAGAGAGGGTGAAGAAAATCCCCAAGACATCGCTCCCTCTCCTTTGTTCTGCTGTTCGTAAAGCTTTTTCTTGACCCCTTTTTTCCGATCTGCATACTAGCCTTTTATCGCAAACAAATATTAAAAACTTCTATTTTCAAACTGTAGTATCTCTGGAGCCGCAAGCCGACGGTCGTTTCCAACCGTACATTTTTTTTTAGTTCAAGAGGTCATGGTCAAGGTACCTTGCTGGACTCGGCCGTCGGCTGAACTATCATGTGGTATGATTTAGAGATCCTTAATAGGGAGACTGGTCGAAGTGAATTTGACGTATCCAAACAGACACGAGTTTGACGTATCCAAACGAGCATTTGCCTTTACGCCCAGCAAATCTGATCAGTGTTGTCAAGCTCAAAACATACGTTGCCAGATCGATTTAGCCAGCATAGACCAGTCTCCCTATTTAGGGTCTCTAGTATGATTATGTGGTTAAAAATAAAACTTTTTTCGAGAAAAATAATATTTTTCCGACTGAATAAAAAATTTGCGAGCATGTTCAAACAATTATTCCTAGTGTCGGAGAAGTGATTAAAAATCAAAATTTTAATCCATATTTTTGCATAACTTAAACTTTTTCACTCCAATTGAGAACCCCTAGGTTATTTACGATCGTTTCCAATGACCGTGAGAAGATGCCAGAAAATGCAGCTAACAACTATAAATCCACAATATCCGTATTAAAAAAACCTATGTAAAATTTTCTCAGGAACTCGATGGGGAGGTCAAAACTTTATTTGAAATTTGCGCTCAATGTGAAAATTAAGCAACAAGTTTCCATTAGCGCAACATAGACTTAACCAAGGGGGCGTACACTGATAATATATAAAGTGACTCCGTTCGTTTGACAACAGTTGGTGTCAAACCATCGGGGTTTGCAGGATTCGAAGGGGTTTTATGTAGCACTTCAAAATGTCCCATAAGGATTCGGGATTGGTTTGACATTTTCCCATTTTTCTAGCAAATTACTGTTAAAAAAGGATATTTTTGAAATCCCAATTTCTTTGCAACAGCATCCAACACCCCGATGCTGGTGTGCTCTTTTTTACTAAGCTTGCTGGGATTCCCATCTAGATAGGACAAACGAGCACACGGGCATCAACCTATCTTTGTTCGGTTTGATTAGATTGCATTTAGCGCTCAAAATTGAAAATAAAATGATTCATACAAAATTTAAGCGCCATCAACAGTAAACCATAAACTCAGTCAGGAAACAGCCAATTTGTCGCCGCGGCGTCATCATCGTTTCATGAAAACGGTTCGTGAAAACGCGCTTAAAATGTCAAATAAAACGCGACCCACACGCACGCGGTTACTCATCAACATTCTTCACATTTTCATCTCAAGTGCATTAATTTACTCACCAACTCTCAGCTGATGACTAACGGAGGGATTTTCTTTGGCTTCTTTTTCTTCCAAGGACTTCACCGAAGAGGACCGCCAGGTTTACACGCCGCTGATTGCGGCCGCCATGCGTGGCCACTACGACGTGGTGCACATTCTGTTGACCCAGCTGCGGCCAAATCTGGAGAAGGAAGGTTGCGTCAAGTTCGACGGTCATCTGATCGAGGGTGCGTCCGCGCTGTGGGTCGCGGCCGGCGCTGGCCATTTGAACATAATAAAGCTGCTGGTGGAACATGGGGCGGATTTGAACCATCACACGCGAAACCTGTCGACGCCGGTGCGGGCCGCTTGCTTTGACGGTCGGTTGGACATTATCCGCTATCTGGTGGATCACGATGCGAACATTAATTTTGCCAACGCTTACAATAATACTTGCCTGATGATTGCCGCGTACAAGGGACACGCCGAAGTGGTGGAATATCTGCTGGAGAACGATGCGTTGCCGAATGAGCAGGCCAATTGTGGCGCCACGGCACTGCACTACGCGGCCGAGTGTGGCCACGTGGAGGTTTGTGGCGTTCTGTTGGATTATGGAGCGGTTTTCAAGCAGAATGAGTACGGAATGACTCCGGTGATTTGTGCGGCGGAACGGACCCGCGAAACGGTTGTGGAGTTGTTTGTGAACAGGGCTGGATTATTGACGCGGGAGGAACAGATTGACGCGCTGGAACTGATGGGAGCGTCGTTCGCGAACGACAAGGACAATTACAGCTTGGTAAAGGCTTTTCGCTACCTCATCTCGGCTATGGAACTCAGGTAAGCTTGTGTTCAAATTGATAATCCTTAAAATGGTTATATGATGTTTTCTCCCACAGATTCGAAGACATCAATCACCAGGTGCGCAAACCGATCCTCCCACCGATCCCAGCCTACGAACACTGGATAGAGTGCCAAACCATGCAGGACCTCCAAGCCATCCGCTACAACCACAACTCGCTGCACATGGAATCGCTCACCATCCGCGAGCGCATTCTGGGCCGGCACTGTCCCGAGGTGGTCCACTCGATTGTGTTCCGCGGCGCAGTGTGTGCCGACAACGGGCGCTTCGATCGCTGCGAAAGCCTTTGGCTGCACGCGATGCACCTTAAGCAGGCAAACTCCCTCTCGATTCAGCGCGATCTGCTGCGCTTTGCGCAACTCTTCTCCCAAATGCTCTCGATCAACGTGGCGCTGCGCTTCTGCAACGTAACGGAAGTGCTGGCCGCGTGCGTCGAAGAACTTGGCCTGAACCAGCAGAAGCTGGTCGATCCCGGTCCGAAAGATCTGATCGAAGTGATAGCCGAAGAGCACGAGCTGAACATTGTAACGGTGCTGTACTTGATCACGATAATCACGAAGCTGCTGCGGCAGAATACGTCGACGCAGGTCACGGATATTACGGAGGAGAACATGCGCGAAGTGTACCGGCTGGTGTACCGGTTAAACCAGATGTCGGTGAAGTTGCGCGACGATCAATCGCTGCTGCATCTGTCCGTGAATGGGGTCACTCCGGTGGATGACTTCCACACAGATGATATCTGTCGGTAAGTTTTACTATTTGTTAAAATATTTTTTTCAGAGTCATGTTAAATGTTCTTGATGACTTTTTGCCTTCTACAGCCTACAGGCCACTTTTTTTGATATCGTTTGAGTTGGCAGAGAATGAGCCAATTTATTTTTTTGTTTATTTTTTAACCTCCTCCCCCCAACCCTTCGTCGTAAATTCCGTCGGACGGGGAAGTAAATGTTGGCCCCGGTCGAACCTAGAGGTTAGTTCGTTAGCTCAGTCTAGGTGTAGGAGTCGTCTTCCTGGGTCCTGTCTCGTTGAATTCATTGGTCGGCAGTTGGGCTCACAATCCAAAGGTCGTCAGTTCGAATCCTGGGGTGGATGATAGCTTATGTGTTAAAAGAGGTTTGGACTGTTTCACCATTTCAAACCTTCGGCTGCCAATTTTTCGAAAAAAATCATGATTTATGTAAAACGTTGAAAAAGTAGAAATTTTTCTTACTCTATGTTTAGATGTAGAATAAAATTGCTTTACATTCTTTACATAAATTTCGATGTCGTGCACCGTTTTCAAGTTAAAGCCACCCAAAAATAACGTAAAATTTTCAAGAGACGATAACTCAGCAAATATGCAATCAAAAATGACAAATATATTTCAAATTTACCCAGATTTCCCTGTATCGACACCGTCAAACTACTGCTAAGATGTGGCGCACCAATTTCTGTGGTGGACGTTGACCGGAACACCCCGCTGCATACGCTTTGCTCAACAGTAAGGACATTCAATATTCTGACTGCCGTTAAACCTAATCCTCATTCTCGAAAACCATATTCTTTTCGCACTTCAGCTGCAAACGATCGCCATTCGCATGTCGGACGATGACGTCAAGGCGGTGGTCAAAGAGCTGACCGAACTTTTCATCGACGCCGGAATCCACCTCGATGCGGTCAACAGCGAAGGTCTGAAGGCGTCCCAAGTTTGTGTTCAAAGTAGGTTTCTATCCTTTTTTGTGTAAACCCCTGCATTCCGAACCGAACAGATTTTGAAATTTTAATTAACTTTTCGATTACCTCTTCTTCTAGATTCGGTGGGCAACTTTATCCGTGGCTACGAGGCACGCGCCGTGAATCTTAAATGCTTGGCCGCGCGGTGCATAGCGTTGCACCGTGTGCCCTACAAGGACGGAATCCCGCGCCAGCTGGAGGCGTTCGTGCAGCTGCACTGCTCGGAAAAGTACTGACTGACCTTCGCGGAAGCCATCGCTCCGGGGTCAGGCGGAAAATTTAAAGTTGGAATTGCCAGGTCTTCCAGGAAAATGGTGGTGGGTCGAGAGCGATGGTGATGACCAAACTCATTTTATAGCAGCAGAAAGTGGTGGAGCAGTTTAATATTTACACAACTTTTACACAACAACACCGTAACGTAACGACAAATGTGATTTTTACCCGAAGGAATGAAGGGAAGGAGAAGGACACTCTTTGAAGCAAAAGTTTGTCCCTCCTTCTTGAAGCTTGTTTTTATTGCTAGACAACATTTTGATTGGCTGAGAAGGATAAGTTTTCGTTAGGAGCAACCTAACGATGATGCCATGAGATTACTTACTTACTTGCAATTTTGCTGTGGTATATAAAAGATATTATTTTTTAATTGTGGAAACAAAATAAATCGAACAAATTGTATCTAACTGTGTGTTGTTTTCTTTATCCGAAAGGCCTAAAAAAGAAAGACGACCGACCAAATCTTCACTGTGCGACAAGTCTTCCAAAAGTGTCATGAGTACAAAGTTCCCACCTACTCATCGATTTTAAAGCCGCGTACGACTCGGTTGATCGCGAAGCTATGGAAAATAATGGACGAGAATGGCTTTCCTGAGAACTGAACAAGATGGCGTAGAAAAGGGAGCGGTGCTGTGTGTGGGGAATCGGACCCGTTCCATTTACTTGGGAGGCTTCGGCAAGGCGATGGGATCTTTTGACTCTGTTTCAATTGGTGCTGGAAGGTGTTATGAGACGAGCGGTGCAGGATGGTTGCTATGGGCGAGTCATGGTGCGAGGATGCCGGAATGAACTCAACAATGATCTGAAATTAAAAATACCCTTTTGGATTCACTTTTTCAAAATATTCAGACATCATATTTATAAAATTTTCAGCATCAGTAAGGCTACCAACTGCACGGATTTTTTCTCTTACCGTACGAATTTTTTACCCTCTTTGGGGTCATATTCGACCTTGACTATCAAAAATAAGACAAAAACAAAATTGTGATCCGAATTTCCGAAGTCTTGATTGTATTGTAACAACCACGTTTTCACTTTAATTTGCTTTGGCAAAAGCTTCCAGTCAGTACAATTTAAATTTGAACATGAATTCTATGTTTAAATGTTTTAAATGCAACAACCGGTTCGTACACAGAACCGGGTTTGCCTCAGTTTAAACTTGATTATCATTTTTTTCTATTTAAAATCCTTTCAAAAGAAATTTACTTAGCCTGTTTATCAAAACTTGTGGAAACTTTTAGAACATTATTATTTGTAAAAACAACTTCAAATTTCGTAAACTTCAAATATTGGAAGAACATAACGATTTGACTCAGCAAATCATAGTTTATTTAGTTAAGAATGTTTTTTAAATGTGCATGTCATAAGCACTCTCTTTGTTATACCATGAGGTCATATCAGCTAAGTGCACGGATTTTTTCTTAGTAAGAGTTGGCTTCGAACATGAGTGTCAAACGCTTTATTTATAAAAGTCAAAGTAGTTATGTCACAGACATAACCGGAATGGCGTAGACTACGTAAAGTTTTGAGATGTGGACATAGAGTTTTCCATATCTTAATTTTGAAGAATTAGCTAGATACTTGAAATACATTAACGGAATAAGATCATAAATGGGAGATGGACCCCCCAACAAGACAGAACTTACACACTCCAGTCAACTCAATCGGACCGCAACTGCCATGTAACCATACTTTGAATGTGTTGGTAAATCTTTGACTAGAAAACCTTATTTAAACAATGGAAACATCGAATGGAGGAGAGAAGAACGAAAAAGGATTTTTTCGCGAACCGAATGAAAGTTTGGTAGCATGTGGGGGAGAGAGAGGGGTTGGGGGGAGCAGCCTCAGAAAACTGTGCAATCCGTCACCTCCGAAGACCAACACTAGTTCCTGAAAGGCATTTCACCGACTCATCACGGGTGGGACGAGGGACGGGGAGTGAGGCAACTCCAAACCACGTCAACCACGAAAGATCCAAACGGTCCGGCCATCGAGAGGCAACTGGCTGACGGTGACGACGAGAAGGCGATGCGCGCTTCTTTTCGAGTTCTGGTCCCTCTCTCCTGCTGCTGCTGCTCTGGGCTGAGCTTTCTTGCTGCTGCTGCTGCCGGTCCGACGTCTGAGACGTGAATGATGGTCTGAAATCTGGCGCAGTTTGTTATATATGTTTTCGGCCCGCTACTTTCCCTCCTTTTTCGCGACCGGTACCGGTCGCGCTGCTTGTGTGATTTTCCCCTCAAAATAGGTACTTGACCTTCCCGTCCGTGAGTGGGAAGCGCTCATTTTACTTGCAAAATCTCTGCATTTTGAAAACATTTCAAAACATTGAGTTGTTATAATAGTAAAACTATTTTGCCAACATTGAAAATTTAATAGAAAATTGCTGAATAATTTTCGAATCGAATGGAACCAAAATCGTGCCGATTCGATTTGAGGGTAGGAAGATATAAGCTATTGACGGATGACGCAATATTCCAGGGCCTTCGGCCCGGGTTTTTTGGAATGACACCCCAGTACCTTCGACAAAGACGTAAGTCTACGTCAAAATAATCCAAAAATAACATGCTGAAAAGTTAATTATCACACTCTTTTTGTGCTGAAATATTAAAATGGGAAAACAAACCGTTAATAAAAAAAAAATCCTCGAATTGCAAAAAAAAAAATCATTTCGAAATTTGTTACATAAACTACAATTTTAACATTGTTGATCTGACTTTTGTTTTCTAACATGATTTTTATCGAAAAATGAAAATTAGGTAAAAAAAATCTTCTAAGCCTACACTTACTCCTTAAAAACATTTTATTCCAAATTCCAAAATTAGTACTTCACTAAAATAAGCGTAATTAAGAAGAATCTTTCTCTCTTTTTGCATTGAACTTGCATTTGAACTTTTTCTGGGTGGTTCAAATTGAATAATGATTTGTTGTGTTAATTATGCTTTTGAAGGCTCCCGAAAACCCGGAGAGATTATATTGAAATCATTCTTCTTGAGACCTTATGAGCACAGTCACATGAAAATATAGCTTAAATCAGTTTTTTTTTTCCAATGAATCAATGTTTTGTATATAGAAAAATATTCAGCACACAATAATTTGAAATGATATTCAGTAAATGTTTTGTGAATATGTCAGAACAAATAAAAAGTCTTTATGGCAATCGGTCTCAACCTTTATTGATGTATTTCCCCCTTGGCTGAATGTCAAGAACTTCATTCCCCTTTTAATATCCAATTAATTGGTATCATTGCACAAATGTCATAATTTTGAAATATTTTTTTTCACAATATCATTTTTTTTCTTTACTTGCAATAATTTACAAATACTTGAAGCATTTTTAAAGCAGTTTTTCATTACATGCCTATACAAAGCAAAAAAATATATATACAGTATGTAAAAAAAGTATTTACACCCCTTGAGCACTATGCACATTTTGTGATGAAACATGTAAAAAATTTAAAGTTTGACAGGAACCTAGTACTACGTTTTGTTCAGAAACTCATGCCAAACATTTTGCTACAAACAGCTCATGAAAAGATGATTTCTATAAAAAGTTATATAACAAATACTATTACGAAAATAAAAAAGGTGCAAAAAAAGTTTGTACACCTTTCGAAAAATTAACATAAATAATGTTATTTGTTGACAAATCACCATAAATCCAGTCTCCCAACTCCAAATAGGCATCCTTGACTGATTAAAAAAATGATTTGGATTGAATATAAAGTTTACTAACTACTTAGTATAAAAGTTTATATAACTCTGGAAATTCTATATAAAACTTATCTAAACTTAATTTTGCAAACTTTTAATTCAACTAAAAGTTGGAATTTCGTACCAACCCGGAATTACGTCGTCGGAAAATCCGCCGGCATCCGAACCGGTCCACAATTCTTAAGTCAACCTATGTGGCATCGGAAAGGGCATAAAATTTCCGATCTTTTGATACCCATACATCTAGGTTTTCTATAAAACCCACGTTTTTAAATACCTGGGCAAAAAGTAAGTTTGATCCACGAGAACAAAAATTACGAAATTCCATACATTTTTGGCAGGTTGCTCAAACAAAACCATAACAACGTTTTTACCTAGGTATTTAAAATCGTGGGTTTTATAGAAAACTTAGATGTATGGGTATCAAAAGATCGGAAATTTTATGCCCTTTCCGATGCCACATAAGTTGACTTAAGAATTGTGGACCGGTTCGGATGCCGGCGGATTTTCCGACGACGTAATTCCGGGTTGGTACGAAATTCCAACGAAAAATCTATTCTATCGATACAAATACCCCCAAAACGGTGTTATACCCACTCCAAAATGTTTCTTTAGTAATTCTATGGTAATATATTGACATTTAGTTGAATTAGAAGATTTCAAAATTAAGTTAAGATAAGTTTTATATAGAATTTCCAGAGTTATATAAACTTTTATACTAAGTAGTTAGTAAACTCTATATTCAATCCAAATTATTTTTTAAATCAGTCAAGGATGCCTATTTGAAGTTGGGAGACTGGATTTATGGTGATTTGTCAACAAATAACATTATTTATGTTAATTTTTCGAAAGGTGTACAAACTTTTTTTGCACCTTTTTTAGTTTCGTAATAGTATTTGTTATATAACTTTTTATAGAAATCATCTTTTCATGAGCTTTTTGTTGCAAAATGTCTGGCATGAGTTTCTGAACAAAACGTAGTACTAGGTTTCTGTCAACATTAAATTGTTTAGATGTTTCATCACAATATGTGCATAGTGCCCAAGGGGTGTAAATACTTTTTTTACATACTGTATATATATTGGAATGTCGAAAATTTGGTAGGTTGAATATTAATGTATAAAAATGTGAACCTGATGAATATTCACCAGAAATTGATGAAAATTTACAATTTTCTGATGCAATATTACACATTTATTTTTGACAGAAAATTTGTCATCATTTTCTAATGAATATTACCATCATTTTTGCCTTCCTCACCTTACTGAGGAAAGGCTATAAAATCACTCGAAAACAGAACTTCTCAATTAGAACTCCTAGACCCACCTTCATGTATACCTATCGACTCAGAATCGAATTCTGAGCAAATGTCTGTGTGTGTGTGTGTGTGTGTGTGTGTGTGTGTGTGTAGGGATGTGGGTCTGTGCACCAAAAAATATGCACTCGATTATCTCAGCACTGGCTTAACCGATTTGGACCGTTTTGGTCTCATTCGATTCGTCTTGGGGTCCCATAAGTCCCTATTGAAAATTATGCAGTTTAGTAAAGTACTTCAAAAGTTATGCTAAAAAAACGATTTTGACTAAAGTCCGGAAGATTGTAAAAAGGGTGGTTTTTGAAAGAAACCCCAGCATGTTATACATTTTTAGAAAGGTATTTAAAAGATCTTTCCAACGCGACCAATACATTGAAGATCTGACAACCCTATCAAAAGTTATTAGCAATTAAGTGTTATTTATGCACTTTTTGGAAGCCGGATCTCAGATATCACGATGAAAACGTTGTCCGGATCTCTCATGCAAGCCGTCGTTGAACAGGTAATCAAAAGACCTTTCCAACGCGTCCAAAACATTGAAGATCTGACAACCCTATCAAAAGTTATAAGCACTTAAGAGTTATTTATACAATTTTTGGAGGCTAGTTCTCAGATATTTAGATGAAAACGTATTCCAAATATATCATACGACCTATCTTTGGATAGGTAATTTAAAGACCTTCCCACGAGCGTGTCTATTTTGGATAGCATTACCCTTTGAATGAGAGGAAGGCACCAACCACCTAAGGGTGGATTAAGTAACGTTTTTGTCTGTGTATTTAATGGTATGCAAAACCTCACAAAAATATTTGTCAAATAATCTTCATCAATGTTTCTGTGTGTAGCAAACATGCACAGTTTTTTTCAATCATAGACAGAAATAAAAAAAAAACAAAAAAAAAATTAGATTTTAGTCAAGTTTAAAAAAAAAAATATTTGTAACTCAATTATTTTTAAACGTGATAGAACGTTGCTCTAAAAGTTGCAAAAAATTAATTTATAATTAGTTTATAAATAATGTTCTGAAATATTCATTTCAACGCAAAACATCACAATTATATTTATTTTTAATTATTTTTATTTTGGCGGGATGACGAGATAGCGCTTCGGTGTCTTCAAAAAAGTTGTAGGGAACACCATTTTGAGCAACTTTGCTGAAGAGCACTAAGCTCTATCTTAAAACGGGAAGTTTTTAGAGCCATTTTTGTGATTCAGGTTAAGGCGTTAATGAAAAAAAATAGTTTTTTGAATTTATCAACTCAGGCTTATGTCGTAACGAGTTGGTGTCTTCTAGAATATGTTTTATTAAGAGCTTTTAAGATAGAGCTTTGTGCTCTACAGCAAAGTTGCTCAGAATGGTGTTCCCTACAACTTTTTTGAAGACACCGAAGCGCTATTTCGTCATCCCGCAAAAATAAAAATTCTATACCACCCTAATGTCCACCATACCAAAAGATGCCCCTTTTGACCCTGATCATTTGTCCCGAAGACACCAAAGCTCTAAATCTTAATTTTATCATGATAGATTTCGGTTTCGGACCACTGTGCATTGAACCAACAATGCATCTCCACCTTCGGACCCTTCCTCATCTTCTGTGAGAAAAGTGTGGCGACAGCAGCGTGGACATAATTAAAGCTTTGTTGACAATAAATCACCCAAGTGCCAGGTCCTGTTTGCTTATTTGTCCGATGATCATCATCACTGTCAACACACTATCGTGTGGCGGACATAACAATGTCATGGAAGTGGTGGTTTCGGGTTGTTTGGTCTAGGGCACAATAAAATTGAACTCAACAATAATGTTAGCAATGCTGATTTATGCCGATTTATGTAACTCTGTTGGGTTTTTCGTATTTAAGGTTTTACCTTTTGGTCTTGAAAACTTTTCCATTAGAAAAAAATGGCGCCATGTCCGATAAAGGCCTCGTCAGGGTCGTCCTGCCCTAATGTAAATAATCCAACTCAACAGAATAAAAAAAAAGCATTCCTCATAAAAAGCTCCGACAATCGATTGTTTACCATCCGTCCAGGTGGTCGCTGCTGCTATTGGTCGATAAAATGCATAAAAGTTCTTCCTGGTGCGCTCTTTTTTTTCTTCTGCTCTTCATGATTTCACCCTGATGTGTGTTTGGAATTGTTCCCTGCCGCGGCCATTTCCCGAACCACCCCTCGATGAATAATGGATTGTGCCCAACTGGAACACCGCGGTCAGCCGGCATTAATGGGGACCATGCCCTGGCGCGGTGGTCGTCAGGAATCGAATCAGCTGCTGGCGATGTTATTGCTCTGACTGCTCGTTTTGAACTTGCCACGCCGGATAACCTTCAAGCGAGCGAATTTTAAATTTTTAATTTTAGTTTTTAACTAAAAGTGTCTCTTATTTTTTTTTATTTTTTTTTATTTGGTTTCATTTGGAAAATCATTTATCACAAGATGATAAATTTTCAGAATAGAAACTTGAGATGGCCAGGGTTACCAATAAATTTCACCGGATTGTTGTAGTGGTCGCCACGTGGCCTCATTTTTATCAAATGGGCTTTCCTTTCGTGGGAAATCTTGATTGCGTGTGACCGGAGCGTTTTGTTAGTGGGCAGTTAATTCACTAATTTGTAATATTAGTACGCGTATATCATGCAGCTTGAGCGTTTCCGGTTAGATGGTATCTGGTACATTTTTGTGTTGAAAAAAGTTATGCTTGGCTTTAAGGTGCATTTTTTATTTTTCCTTGTCCACATCGTAAATAGTAATTAACATGAAAAAATAACTTAAACTTTTTAAATTTATTTGAAACTTTTCAAATGATAAGACTTATTTTCAATTGTACCTCTCATCAAATGACGACAGTTTAAATAATTGATAACAAACAAGACCGCTTGTTTGATGTCTTCTACTTGGACACTTTTTTGAAAGCTTATCACGTTACTTGAATTGCTTGTCACTTTATTTTTTAGGCCGATTTGAATCGTTCTTTTTGTCTCAGAAAAAAAATTAGGTCCACCGTACAACCCATGGAGAAAAACTATTTGGCCCTGCCTAAATTTTGTACGTTTGAATTTAAATTAGTGAAAAATATATTCGGAAACAAGTTGAAGTATATTTCGATGAAAACTGATGATTGCAAGGCAACTGTACTGCTGTATAATTTTATAACACTTTTTTTTGTTTGATGAAAGCATGGCTTGTAGTTTATATTTTTATTTTCTTGCAGTGCTTTGACTTCCATGCCATAAACAACAAAGTATTTAATTTGCAGAACCTAAAAAAAATGTCGCTTCAAGGCAAAAATATGAAAAACATGTAATACATGAGCAATTCCAGCTCAAATCAGGATTTTTTCTGGTACTTTTGTACCCGACCCTCTCCGATTTCAATGAAACTTTGTAGACATGTTATCCTAGCCTAGGATTCCTAGGCCTATATAAGTCATTTTTGTGTATATGGAGCCAATAGTACTCGAGAATAACATTTGAGAAGGGCCTAAGGTATTTAAATATTTTAGTATTTTGCAATTTAAAAATTACTGTATCTCGTTAAGTTGCATCGTATCAAAAAGTGGTCAAAGACAAACTTGTAGGAAATTGGACGGGCTTTCTGATAAAAATACACTGAAACAAAAATACACGCCACTTTTATGTCATTTTTCAATTTTTTAGTTTAAAAGTTAAATTTGAAGGTGATTTTTTTTCGCTCAAAATTTTTGAGGAAATACCCTAAGATGTTACCAAAAGACTGACGAAAAATGCAGGATGGTATTTCTCTCCTAAAAAAATACAAAAATCATTTACTAAAACTGTTTTTTTGAAAAGTGGCCTAAACGTCAAAATTTTTAAAAACCGGTAGTGGGAATCGATTCCCCAGATAATTTTACATAAAGTCTCCATATTGACCATTGGTTTTAAAAATAAAAATGTTGAAAAAACGGGATTTTTGGTGGTTTTTGGCATTTTCTTTATGACAGACTTGGTTTTTCAGTCTCGTAAATATTTTTACCGGAAAGCTCGTCCAATTTCCCATAAGTTTGCCTTTGACAGCTTTTCTCGATTTCTCGAGAATTTCCGAAATTTAAGCGGAACTTTACATTCTCTCAACTTCTTGGGACCAACTTTTTAAAAACGCTCTGAAAAAAATAATAAATGAAGAAACTGAACATAATTTTGTTTATTTCAATTTATTGTTAAGTGCATATAGAAATAATCACATGATCAGATAAGGGACCATCCATAAACCACGTAAACACTTTTTTGGGAATCTGTTACCCCCTCGTGGACAATTGTCCATACAAAAACTATTTTGTATGGATCGTGGACAATCGCCATTACCCTCCCCCCCTGAAGTGTCCACGTGGTTTATGGATGGTCCCTTAATTTGATATCATGATCTATTTCTTGTGATATTAATTTTGAATCATCTGGAATAAGATCTAGCCTCATGAAAATATACTATTTTGCAATTCAGGTAAGCGTTAGAAAGAATAATTGGTGTAATTTCTCTTTCAAAAACATATTAACCCCTTCACGCCAATACAAATTGAGATTTTTTACATTTTTGTATAACATGAACAAATGAGATGAAACATTCAATATTACGCTATTTTGAAACGTTAGTCTTGATGAAACAAATTCAAAATATTGGTTTTTGAAACATCTGTAAATTTCACGAATGTTTCATATTTTAACATTGAAAGTTGAATGATTAGTTGCTGAGATATCAACATTAGAAAATGGAGGGTTGTTGGGGTGAAACTTAAAAAAATCAAATTTCCTGATTGTTTTTCTTTAAGGGGTTACATACATGTAATTTAAAAAAAAAAACATGGAAGGCTCTTATGAGCACACACTCCAACTTTTTTTTTAAATATGTTTTAGGGCATTAAAATACTTCTACTGCAAAGAAAATAAATTTCAAGACATTTGATTGAATCATTGCCGAGATATAGCTAGAAGTTTAAAAAAAACGAGTGCCACGATATCTCAAAACTGCTTTGACCAAATCGGCTCAAAATTGTAATGAAGACTAATTGAATCGGTCCTGTGTGCATGACGAAGGCCGATTCTGGAAAAGTCTATTTAAAAAAAAATAAAAATATTTACAATCTTCCAAACTTTAGTCAAAATCGTTTTTTTAGCATAACTTTTGAAGTGCTTTAATTTAATAATTTTTAATAGCGACTTATGGGGCCAAGACGGATCGAATGAGGCCAAAACGGACAAAATCGGTTTTGCCAGACTCGAGATAATCGAGTGACAATTTTTTGATCAACTTCCCATGATGAGGAAGGCAAAAATCGTAAGTTAGTTTTCGTCAGTTTATGATTGTTGATTTTTTTTGTTATAAAAATAGAATTTCAATATCGGGCTTCGTTATACACACAGGATATGTCGTGAGTGAGAGTCTTCATCCATAATTTCAGCTCATTTGGTCCACCCAATCTCGAGATATCGTGGCATCCGAAAATCAACTCGGTGTTTCGAGAAAGAATTTCATAAAGGTTTTAAAAAAGGGTAAAAAAATTAAGTACAATATTTCTTTTTTTTACAAAAATCGCACAGTTCAGACTTGATTATCCAAAGCCTCGATTATCCGAAGTTTAGATTAGCCGAAGTTCGATTAATGAAGGTTTGTATGGAAATTCTAATATACGAATCATGACCAAAAAATGATTTGTTTTCGTATTTTTTTTATTTTCTTGCTTTTAACACCAAATTCAAGTTCATCGACCCCACTTTAGACAAATTTGAATATTTGATTGTATTTTAAATTGAAAAATGCATTTTTTCAATATATTATCATCGTCATCTTGGATGTATAAAAATTATAAATCATTTTAGAGTAGTTTTTGAGTACTTAAGTTTGATTATCAAAAATCTGATATCAAAAATTTTTTTTTCGCAAGCCTTCGGATAATCGAGTCTGGACTGTATTAAAAAAAATCATAACTCGTCTGCAAAATTTTGGTCCAAACTTCTGAATGGCTTAGAAGATGCGGGGTTTTGCCCCCAACATGTAAAAATAAAAATAAAAAAAATACGAATTTTAAGATATTGATTTTCTTTGAAAAAAAAAAAAAAAATTAAAAAATCATTAATTTTTTCCGTGTTTTTTTTTCTGAATATTCCTCATCAATACCTAAAACTTTCCCACAGACACCAAATCAATCAAAAAAATCCTTGAAAAGTTACAGATTTCCGAATATTTACGTACCATTTTTATATGAACAGCTGCCAAAATTGTATGGATATTTGTAAGGGTGAACCAATGACGCAAAATGGCCTTTGGTGATAGGGAAGTTTGAGCCAGATAAAAAATACAAAACGATTTCGTAGAGAATTGCTCCTATCACTCTTCAAAAGCTTATTTCAACATAATTTTTTGCTTGGATTGTCAAAATTTAATTCTTGGTCTATATTTTTCGTATTTTTATAGAAGTTTCAAAATTTCTTGTTTCCAATTAGACGCTTAGATTATACTGAAGAACGTTAAAATCTGAAGTACCGTAAACTGGGGTCAGTCGGGACACATGGGGCGAATTGGGACAGCAGTTTTACACCATGTTGGAGCACAATATTTTTATTTTTCTTGTTGATTTCGGTTAGAACAGTCTCAAACCAACAAAATGTGTACATCCATTTCCAAATTTAAAAGCTTCAAGTGCTCTAAAAACTGCTGTTCCTATTCAGACTGAAGTCCCGATTCGCCCCAGATTACGGTATCAGAAACTATCACGTGAACTGGCCAAAACAGGAGGCAATCTAATCAACAAAATCGAGAGGCTGCTGCACATGTCGGCACTTTTCTTATCAGGACGCACACTCACAAAAGTCAGTTTTGTCTCGAGATGATGCAGTTTTTCAAAACTGTTGTGTAATGGGTGTGTTTGTTTTTGCGCAAGTAGGTATTTGCCGAATAGAAAGATGCCAAGTTTTTGTTTGCGCACTTGAAATTGTTGTTTTGTGCTTGTACCACAAGCACTGATAAGAGCAGTTTATTTGCTGGATCGCGTCATTGCACTTCAATTTAAAAGTTTCTAATAAATCTGGAGTTTTTTTAAAAGGTCCAATAAACCAATGTTTTTAGAACCACCTTGAGTCAGGGGTATTTAAAAACACCCAAAAAGCAAAAACTGAAAAACTCCAGAAATGTAACATTTTTTAATTTCTTAAAGGTTTAAAATAAATTTCAGCGAAAAAAATTATCCACCCTGAATTTGAAAGAAAGAAACCCTTTCGCTATTGTCCCTTCCACAATGCAACACACAAAGTGGTGGCACATGTTCGCAGCTCGACAATCGATTCGACGACGACAAAAGAATGACTTTGTGTTAAAACCTCAATCGCCACCAGCTTTCGGTTTGTTTTGGTTGGTTCTCACTTGGCTTTGACGGCTAAAATAGAACGACTCTATACCTAGATCTTACATGTACGGCTATGCTTATACAGAAAAGAGTCCTCATTCTCAGATCGGTGCAGCTGATAAGACTTGTCACCAACGGTGAAAAACCACATGCTGCGTCGGTGGTTGTGGTGTGATGCCCATTGAAATGAGAAAGGAAAATGAGCAAGAGCGGGAGCGGTTGAGGAGAACAAAAAGCTCGCGCTTATTCTCCTAACTTTGGGTTCGCGACTAGTGAGCTTTGCTGGGAGGTACTAATCGGATACTAGTAGCCACTACTACAGCGACGTGCGTGTTTATGTACTAATCTGTATTCATAGCATCATGCTAAATCGTCATCAACAAAGTGTACTTGTTGCCGCGGAGTTGAAATTATTACCATGTTGTAGATTGGGGTGGATGGTGTAATAGGGTGTAATATGGTTGTATAGAAAAAAATAAAGTTGTCCAAATTTAGTGAGCATAGCACTTTTTCATTTCTTTTTGGGGTCCTAAACAACTCCTCAAAGTTTGGGACCGATTGGTTTAGTCCTCACTTTGCGCAAAGCGATTCAATTTTCCATATAAATTTGTATGGAGAACCCCATTTTTTTGGATTTTGATATTTATCAAATCCACGTTTCATGCTATATCAAAACCGGACTCATATTCGGATGCTCCGGAATGTCCTCTACAACTTTCCCCAAGAGAGTATGGTGCTAGCTTGCCCCTAAAAAAAGATACATCGTGTTCAAAACGAGACGAGGACGCTATACCTTCTTTCAGGAGCAAGTTAGCACCATACTCTCTTCGGCAAACTTGTAGAGCACATTCCAAAGCATCCGAATATGAGTCTGGTTTCGATATAGCATAAACGTGGATTTGATAAATATCATAATCCAAAAAAAGGTTTACCCCATACAAATTTATATGGAAAATTCAATCGCTTTGCGCAAAGTGAGGACTAAACCAATCGGTCCCAAACTTTGGAGAGTTGTTAAGGGCCCTAAAAGGAACTGAAAAAGTGCTGCGCTGGAAAATCGATTTTGATATTACAACCTAATGGTGTAACTTACTTATATGCCGTTGTGTATTTCTCGCTTTGTTTGTTTGTTTTTTTATATCTGTTTAAACTGTTGTGTTGAAACATGTTTATGTTTCGTTCTATTTTTTTATATTTCGATAGGCTTAACAAAACTTGTTTTTTATTTTATGAAATTTTTATTTTAGAATATTCGGTAATAGACATTATAAAACATAGTGAATTTACTCGACACGGAAAAAATGAATTACATGTAAACTCAGTTGATGTAAACTTGAGATTCGACGTAAACGGTTGAATCACACGTAAAATCATTTTTTTACGTATAATTTGTTGCAAATTTACAAGAAATTGCATGTAAATTTCAATGTTTAATGACGTGCAAAAGTGTTACATCATAAATGATGTAACATTCGGAAATATTTTTTTGTGTGTAGGTTTATGCTAATCTTTCAAATTTTTGCCTGTTTAGCAGGCAGAAACAAAAATTGTTGGTTGATTTTTGAAAATTAGATTTTTTTTATACGAGAGCAATTCCCGGAAATGAATTTCATTTATATTTATTGATTTTGCTCAAACTTTGTAGGGGCCTTCCCTATGACCAAAGAAGTAATTTTGTGTCATTGGTTCACCCATAAAAATCTCCACACAACTTTGGAAGCTGTTCATACAAAAATGGTACGTAAATATTCGAATATCAAGGAATTTTGGTGTCTTTGGCAAAGTTGTAGGTATTGATGAAGACTATTCAGAAAAAAATAGATACATGGAAAAAAGAATTTTTAATTAACTTTTTATCAAAAAAATCAGGTTCCCCAAATCCGTATTTTTAATTTTTGATTTTTTTTTATATATATTTAGGGGACAAAACCCCGCATCTTTTAAGCCATTCAGAATTATGGACCAACATTTTGTCGACGAGATGTGATTTTTTTTCAAACTGTGATTTTTGTTAAAAAAAAATAATCCTGTACTTTAAATTTTCGACCTAATTTTTTAAATGTAATATCGAATTTGCAATCGAGAAGTACTTTACATTTTTTTGTTTAATAGCATCGTTTTCAAAATAAAGAGCTTCAAAGTTAAATTTTGCCCGAAATAATATAGATATTTGACTTTTAAAATAGTGTCCATCAGTGTCATTCCTCAAAATATTTTTTTCGATGGGTTCAAAAAATTTCCTACAATTTCGTCTAAGAAACATTGAAGATTGGACCACTGGTTGCTGAGATACGGCGGGTAAAAGAAAAAGAAACAGGAATGTTGATTTTTTTTGAAAAGGTTCGATAAACCAAATTTTCAGTTTTTGCTTTTTGGGTGTTTTTAATACCCCGGTTTCAAAAACACACAAATAGCAAAAACTGGAAATCTGGTTTATTGGACCTTTTTTTTAAAAAAAAAAACACTCGAGAAATATGAAACATTTGTGTTTTTTGTTTTGTCCCCTTTGAAATGTTTGTCTTGATTCAAATTAATTCCAAATATTGTTTTCGGAAAAATCGGCAAATTTCACGAATGTTTCATATTCTTACATTGAAAATCGAACCATTAGTTGCTGAGTTATCGACATTATAAAATGGAGGGTTGTCCGATGTCTGAAAATATTTTCATCGTATTCCTCGGATATGCAAAAATGGTGAAGTTTCATCAGGATTCGGAGAAAAATGACGAAAACGGGAAAAAACCTTTTTTCGCTAAAACTGCGATAACTTTAAAATTTAAGCAAAGACCTACAAATGTTTGGGTACAAAAATTTTTGTCATTGAAAGACGCAACTTTTTTTACAAGAAAAATTTTGTAACTTGTAACTATTTTTCCTAAAAAGGCTATTGAATCATCTTTCATTTGCGTCCACGACAGCTAAAATCGGTTGAAATGGCGCGGAGTTATGATTAGCGGAAAAATCAGGGGTTTGAGGCCCACCCTACAAAACCGTTCCAACCAAAGTCAGAAAAAGAGTCATCACAACCAGAGCTGAAAATGTCAGGGGTCCTGACGCGAAAATCGGCGATGCATACACGATTTTTTCAGATCCATTCACTGAATCGCAAAACCGTGACATAAACAAACCCGACTCAGTCGTGAGTGCCCTAGCTCACTGAGCAGCTGCAATAGAGTTATCTAAGCCCGATCTCACGCACACTAGCACGCCATTCGTTTTGCTGGCCGGTACAAAATTTAACCTCAATCTTTTTCGTGTACGTACACGCAATACATGCGCACGTAGATAACTCTATGCGAGGCAGTAGTCGACCAACGCTCATTTGACGTTGCACGCACACACATAAAGAAACAAGTTTTTACACAAAAAGTTGGTATTTATGCGTGGAAATGTAATTTTGGATATAAGTTATGTTTGTTTTAAGTGTTTTGCACAGTCTAGAACCATTCAATTGTTTAAAAATAGTCAAAATAGTGTTTAGAGAGGATTTTACGAGTCAGTCATACGACACGAATTGAGTGAGTGTAGCTCATTTTTTCACGTCTCTCATTCTCCAGCAGCCGACCGGCACGAGTCAGGCGGCAGTGGTTGAACGGACTCAGTAGGCTTATAGCCAGATGCTAGCAGTGAACTGACATTTTGGTTTGCTTCATGTGTACGCTGGGTTGGAAACATTTTGCAGGCCTGATCACAACTATCGCTGGCTGTACGAGTGCACAATACCATTATTTCCATCATCCATCGACCAAAGCTGGACTTGGACGGCTGGTAGTGTGCTGCAGCACTTCATTGGACTACATAGTTTGACACAATATTGTTGAATTAAATTTGTTTGAATATTATCGAAAATAACTTGATTGCAGGTTTAACTTGTGGAAACGCATGGTAGTCAAGGGGTTGGAAACTCTTAGAGCTATAATTATTATGTTACCCAGTATATCAAAATATATGTTAGTATACTTATTATTTCCTTTACATATTTCCAGTATACTTACCAATATACTGAGAGTATCTTAATATACTAACCTTTTATTGCTTTTCGGTTAGTATACTAACAAGTATACTGGAATATCGTTAGTATACTCAGTATTCCTAAGTAATATTAGAGTTTCCAGCCCCTTGATGGTAGTACGTGTATTATGTTATTCTTCTTTCATTTTCAATGTTTTTATTTGCATTTTACATGTTTTGATTTTTTTAAAATATAAGGCTCATTAGACAGCCTTCAACTATTTGTTTGTGTTTGGTTGAATATCGATTTTTATTTTTTTTTAGACTGAACCCCTGCTTAGCTTGGGTTGTAGACGATAAACTCGTTAAATTTCTGTTACACGGTGTAATGGGTGAAAAGGCTGCCAGTGGCCGGTGTCGCGGAACTTCTCCCAATTGCGAGTATACACTATACACTCAGCAGCTGCTGCTCAAACCACAACTGGTATGCGTCTCCTCCGTTTAGTATCAGAGAGACCGTCCACTCGGCCAGTCCTAGCCTAGGCACTATTCTGTGGTGTGGTGAGAGTCGCGCTTTCCGTTTCAGTCTAAGCCGGGACATTCAACGATAGTGACGTGCAGCGGTTTTGTTGGGAAAGTACTTGTTTGTACTGGATTGTCCTGGTGTCCTTCTCTCCACGTGCAAGGAAAGAAATGCAGTTGTCACGTGCTGCATGCAGTTGAAGAACTTTGAAATGACAGGACAGGCTTTTGGGGGGAGAAAAAGTTCGTCATTGAACTAGAATGCGCTTATCGAGCACACAATCACAACCGCACACAAGTGCACTGGAATATTGATGAGCTCAAGTCACCACTTCGGGCAAAGTGGACAGCCATGCTGTCTTCGTCGTACAAGATTTAGTGTCCTGTGAGGAGTTCCTCAATTCGAACGAGACATGCAAACAAATTTGGCCCTCGAAGATATGGCTATCTGTGAAAGTTGAAACAAAGTAAAAAGTGACGACCGCCGTGAATAGAACGAGTGAAACCCAAACCAAACCGCATGTCGTCGTCGTCGTCTAACTGAGTGATAACGAAAAATACAACATCATCAACAACGTCGTGCTAAAAGTGTCCTTATTTTCGACTGGAATGTGCGCTTTTTCGTATTCGTGTCAGCGGAAATAATAATAATTTATTCGACAAGAGTGGGGAAGTGAAACAAAACACAACAACACAAACAAAAAAAAAATACTTGAAACTAAAGAGATGTACTACTACTAAGTCCGCCGACTAATCGAGCAGAAGCAGCAGCAGTACGTAGAAACGTATTACACCAGCACTGCACACGTAAACCGGGCGGATAGATTAAGGTGATTATTCATAGTTTGTACGAGAGAAGAGCACAGCGAAGAAAATAGTTCGTCGTTTGTTGTTTGCTGTGGGGAAATATTTGATGAGACGACTGTCTTTGGCGTCTTTTTTCATGGATGGGGGTACAACACTGAGGCCCGCATATGGTTGATAACAGAGTTTATTGATTTCCTTGCTTCTGTGTAAAACTAATTTTGTAAGTGGATTCACAAGCCTTTCAAATTTAATTATAATTTTCCAGCAATTCAGTTCGATTCAAAGTCCTTTGAAGTTGTTTGAGTTTTTATAAAAACTCAAACAACTTCAAAGGACTTATATATGGGTCATTCGAGGTCATCTGGGTACACTTTTGATCAAACTTGAAGGGAACGTTAATCTATCGATAGTTACAAGAAATCGAAAGTTTGGTGCCGATTGGACTATCCCTCTATTTTTGGCAACTACAGTCATCCCACATATTCGGAATACCCACAAATTCGGAACACTTTTGTGGTAATTTGTCAATTACATGCCAAATGCAGCTTTTCTATCGACCCTACTATTTTTAGGACCTTCATTTGTACATTCTCTTGCTATTTCACTGGTAAAAGTAGTACTTATTGAACAAAAAACCTCTTTTCAAGATTTTTTTATCCTGAGCAGCAAAATACTGCCTCAAAATTGCCTGTTTCATTATTGTGGGATGTTATTGTGCCTTCCACAATTGTGGAACACCTGAATTTAACTGATATGTTTACAAAAAGAGTTATCAGACCATTCATAAAACATAACTAAGCAAGAGTTTCGTTGGTTTCAGTGTCTGAAGTCATTATTTTGTAAAAATTATGTACTTATGGAGAGAACCAAAGTTTGTTTACTTCCTAAGAAAAAATGTTCCGAATTTGTGGATTTCAAGGGTCAAAGTTTTTCTTCAAAAACTTGATATAAAAGTTAAAATTTGCAGGTGTTTGATACAGCATTCGAAAGATCGCAAGAAAAGCTTTCAAATGAAGGTAAAAGCGAATCATCAAGTTCAATCATTGATTTTCTATGATTTTTTGAACATTGGCCGATCTGTAAATTGTTCCGAATATGAGGGATGACTGCACCTTTTTTTTTGTCAAACCGATTTAAATTCTCTAAAAAAAAATTTTATTGAAAGACGCAGCGCAAAAAATTTTGAGCAGCATTTGGGAGCGTTCTTTTATTACGTAACGCAGTAGGGGGGAGAGGGGGGTCGGAGGCCGTGTTACGCTCCATACAAAATTTTTAAAATTTGTATGGAAATATTGTTACGAGGGGGGGGGGAGGGGGTCTAAAAGTCCGATTTTTCGCGTTACGTAATAAAAGAACGCTCCCTTTTTAAAGGATTTTCTCTTGATTCTACATTAGGGTGACAATAAAAAAATCGACATCAGAGATACCCTCTGACTCGATTCCTAATGCAAAAATAAGTATCTGTGCCAATTTTAAGCCAAATCGGTTAAGGCTAAGGGGTCGCTTTTCATCGTTGAAGTTTATATGGGGAAAATCATGAAAATGTATGGGGAAAAACATCGTTTCAGTAATTTTCTGCTAGGTGGCGCAGGTCTCGCCCAAAATTGTCCAAGTGTGAGATTCTTGTAGGAAATTTAATTCCCTACAATTTTGTCGAAGGGTGCAAAACGATCCGAGTTAATCCTGATTTTTGGTGATTTTTTCTAGAAAAAAAATTGCTTATATGCTTCCTATATACCCCTTGTATACTTTCAAGTATATAAGCCGATTTCTTTTCATCGCATTGCTAATAACTCATCAGGATCAACTCGGATTGTCTTGCACCCTTCTACAAAGTTGTAGGTAATTAAATTTCCTACAAGAACCTCACACTTGGACACATTTGGGCGAGACCTGCGCCTCCTGCTGCAAAAATCCTGAACCGATGTTTTTCCCCATACATTTTTGCTATTTTCCCCATATAAACTTCAACGATGAAAAGCGAGGAGCGGCCGTGGCTGACTGGTTACGGTGTTCGCTTTGTAAGCGAATGGTTCTGGGTTCGATTCTCATCTGCTCCCAACGAGAAAGTATAGGAAATATTAATCTTAAAACTCTGAACATGAACGAAAAATCAAAGTCGCTCGAGTCGGGGTTCGATCCCCCGTCCTTTGGATTGATAAGCAAAAATGCTAACCACTAGGCCATCGCGACTTGGTGAGCTATGATTGGAATTAGGAATACTGTTACTCTTAACTATATACGCGCTGGGTCCTTGTCCATTTTGACAAAAGTTCGGAAGTTCTAAATAACGTTTGAATCCGATTGGTGCAAACGTTCTTCAGGGCGGGGCTTGTCGATAAAGCTGAAGTACCTCGCGCTCGGCTAGCCAGCGTAGAAATGGGTCTCCGAAGCTCGGCAGAGCTAATACCTTCCAGATGCCTATGCAAGTTATTTGCATGTATAGAATGTAGATCTAAAAATGCATGGAAACAACGCAATTTGTAAGAAGCGACCGCGTGGTCCCGTTTGGTTGGTTGCACACACACACACACACATAAACTTCAACGATGAAAAGCGACCCATTAGCCTTAACCGATTTGGCTCAAAATTAGCACAGTTACAGTCGACTCTCTGGCTGTCGATCTTCTCGATATCAATAATCCTCCATCTATCGATAAATTCTTCAGTCCCTTCAATCTGCACACTTCAATTATCTTCATTCCTCGATATTTTCCCTTGCTTGAAGGATCTCTTCCTCGACGGTCCCTTGGATTATGTTTGCTTTAAAAATCTCTTCCGGTTGTCAATAATTTCACTTTCTCATGGCTTGCATAGACATTTTCTTGGCGAAACGAAGCTTTGAAGGGTGTTTGACATTAGTTTGTTTTTGTTTGATGGACGTTGCCATGATTCTCTCTCATAGCTGGGTATCAAGAAAAAAATATTTTCAATCGAGTCTTCATTTTGCATCGTTCTGTAAACTGATGATTCTCTTCTTCGACGGTCCCTTGGATATTGACAACCAGAGAGTCGACTGTACTTGTTTTTGCCTAAAGAATCGATCCAGGGGGTATCTCTTGCGATTTTCCGAAATTTTCAATTTTTCTGGTCACCTTATTCTACATTGTACTTGTTCCATTTGTCTCGATAGACTCTCCGAATCATTATGCTTCAATATCTGACCACCATCCAAAGGTTTATATCCATAAATACTAAGTGTCCATATTTTCTTTGAAGTAACCCTTTTTAAAAAACTTTCTCAAAGAGCAACCCTGATACTGATTTGTCAGTATGTTTTTTATCACCCTGAGTTTGATTATCATTTTCCCCTACTCAATGACTAAACAGATTTTTATTCTTTGCCAGTTTGAGAACACGAGCAAAAGTTTCTAGAACAAGTTCCGGGAGTTAAATATGAATGGGTAATTCTCCGCCAACTCACACGAAATTGGAAAAAGTTGCCCCAACCTCTCTTTGATGTGCGTAAAACTTTGTCCTAAGGGGTAAATTTTGTTCCTGATCTCCATTTTTGAAAATCTCGTTAGCTACCATTTTTGAACATTCTGTAAAGACGTGTTTCTAAATAAATTATAGCCGCAAATGGTGATGGTTTGGAAATTTTGCGTCAAACGGACTATTATGTGACATTGGACGCCCATTTTGATGTGGTACTCAGAATTTCTTGAAAAAACAATTTTTCATCGAAAAAACAAAAACAAAAATTGTTTCAAAAATTGTGTCATTTTTCGTTACACGACTGTAAACATTTTTGGGCCGCGTAAATTTTATGGAAATTACATGTACTCTTCGAATCTGCAAAAAAAGAGCGAGCCGCTCAAAGAGCCGGTTCAATAAAAAGAGCGAACGAGCCATGGCTCACAAAAAAAGAACCGCGGTTCTTATTAAAACTCCGGTCTTTTGAAAGAACCGTTCCAAGATGGAATAATGTTTAAACTTGTTATAAATATAATTTAATAAATTCCCAACATTTTGTAGTGATAAATTTGTTTTTGTCAATTTAAAATATTTCAATGCTAATAGAATAATAATCCCAACATCATCCCTTCATGTACTTTTTCAAGTACTTCAGGATAAAAACGGCATGTCCCGACATTTTCAGAGCTGAACCGTCATAATTCATTGGGGTGACTATAGTAACTTTTCTCATCAATATATATTGAAAACTCTCAATAGCATTGATGTCAATTTTTGAAAACCACTTAATAGTTTTCAAGCTAATGTTGACCTATGGTTTTCAAGGGCATCTTCTTGTTCTTAGGTTTTTTTTTTATAATTTGTATGATTCTAATGCAAAATAACATTAAACATCACACAATTCTTAAAACATATCCTTTTCATCCATACATAAAAAAACGATTTTGCCCACCTCCAGCAAAAACGCAGAAGGGTATTTTTGCATTAAGAACAAAAAATTTCATATTTCGTGTTATTTCTAACTTTGCATGGTTAGTTTTAAGAGTGCAATAATGTTCTACAAAGTCGTAGAGCGGTTTTTTTTTTTTTTAATTTTGATATGCAAACATCGTAATCATCACGAGTTATTTTTCATCTTTTTTTTTTGGTCTGTAGAATAATTTTACATGGAATCCTAAAATATGACATAATACGACTTTTTTACACTCTGGCTCAATTTCGAGGTTTTTTAGTTTTGGTTCAATATAAGCAGAGATATGCCCAAATCCCTGAAATAAATAGTGCCTTTCTCCAAAATTTCTTAATTTAATTACCTTTCACACGATGGGCAATGCCTACTGAGTTTTGTAATGAGTGCTATAGAATATTTTTCATACATTTCATTAATTTTTATGTTTTAATAACATATTATCATCATAAAAAATATCTTAGTAGGCAGTGTCCATCATGTGAAAGATAATTAAATTAAGAAAAATTTGAAGAAAGGCACTATTTATTTCAATAAATTGGGCATATATCTGCTTATATTGAACCAAAAGTGATACTTTTTATGGAACTTGTTCAGAAAACTGTTTTCTATAATGTCATTGATTCTAAAATGTTTTAAAATGTAATGGTGTAATGTGGCAGAGGATTGAAAAAATAATTTTCGGAACCTATTGGGTAGTAAACGGCTTATTAAATAAAATCTATGTTTTGCATTGTTTAATGCTCAAATTTGTATCCGGGCAATTTGTTGCTGTTATTTCATGACAAATTGTACAAAGAAAAGATTTACTTTCGGTCGTATCGGGGTTTCCAGCTAGGATTTTGGGGTAATTTCAAAGAAAGCTAGAAATCTGGTAAATTTGGTTCCATTTTTTATTGGAGGTCAAATATTGGTCAAATATAGTTGGTTAGAGTCCCCAAAGCATATTCATAAGAAGTTTGAGTGATATCAACATGAATGCACCGATTTTCTGTGACTTTTTTGAATATATATCCCATAAAATCGAAAAATAATGCTCAAAAAAAAAGTTGCACTAGACCCCCCGACGAAATATTTCGGTATACCCCGCAAAATGTCGGGACAGAGCCCTTCTTTCACGGTGCCAAATATCAGACATACCGAATTTTTTTATCTTTGAGGTCTCGAAAAACTACACCGTGTTCAAACCCCAATTCCTGAACTCTAGGAATTTTGGCTCCTTTCTATTGGAAGCAAAGTAACCTACGACCAGTTGACCAGTTAACATAGTTACCTTAGTTGTTGATTGGAAATAAATATTCATTCTCGTTTCAAACCTCAAACCCATTGGACGTGTTTTACCCTGCTAAAAGGTTATGGGCCTTCGCACAAAGCCGAGAAATTTTTTCAAGTAGCGGACAAGTTTTGAAGATGCCGAGAACTCGCCGCAGCGGAGGAAGCTTTCCGGAAGTTACACCAAATGGAAACGGTGGTTCGGAAGTAGCTGCAGGTGGAAGCGGCAGTGGCCAAGGTCCGAATGGATCCGGACAAGCGCCAAACGGAAACGGAGCAGCTGGCAACGGCGGGAACGGAGCCCCGCTAGCCCAAGTTAGGAACGTTCGGGTCACGAGTTCGGTGGCCATGCCGGCGATCGAGAAGCTAAAGGGTCGGGAGAACTACTCGACGTGGGCGTTCTCGATGCGGATGACCCTGATCCGCGAGGGCAGCTGGCCTGCCGAGCGACGAGCGGAAGGTGACATCGTGACGGAAGACCTGAAGGAACGGGCGCTGGCTACGATCTGTCTGGGTGTAGAAAACACCAACTTCGGTCTCATCCAGGACGAGGAAGACCCGAAGGAAGTCTGGAGGAAGCTGGCGGCTTCGTTCCAGGACAAGGGTTTGCCGAGGAAGTTCGGCCTGCTCAGGAAGCTGACGTCGATTCGCCTCGAGGACTGCGCGAGCGTTGAAGAGTACGTCAACGAGCTTATGACGACTTCTCACAAGCTCACTGCGATCGGTTTTAAGGTCGACGATGACTGGATGGTAGCTTTGCTGTTCATGGGACTGCCAAGCTACTACGAGCCCATGGTCATGGGTCTGGAGGCCTCGGGGGCTGCTCTGACACTGGATTCAGTCAAGGCCAAGATCCTGCAAGACGTGAAGCACGAGAAGGGACCCACCTACGCCGGATACGACAGTGCGCTTTGTACCAGGGGTACAAGTTCGAGTCGGACCAGGGAGCCGCTGCAGTCAAGATCAGAAAAGCGATGTTTTGTATGCGACAAGCCGGGACATTTTGCGGCCAAGTGTCCAGAGAAGCGGATCGAAAAATCGAAGCCTATAGCCTGGTTCAGCACGGACACGACGGGTGGTATCCAAGCAGGCGCATGGTACTTGGACTCAGGAGCATCGTGTCACCTGGCAACATCGGAACATAACTTCAACGGAGAGGAGTCAGTGCAGTTCGACGTTGGAACGGCGAACAACGGTTCGATGACGGCGATCTCAAGAGGAAACGTGGCATTGGAGTGTCCAGACGGCAGCTTGGACGTTCGCGGAGTGCTGAAGATCCCAGACCTGGCCTCGAATCTGCTCTCGGTGAGTACAATCTGTAAAGAGGGCCACATGGTGATCTTCACGGCAAAGCAGTGCAAGATACTGGATGAAGACGGTAAGCAGGTCGCTTCCGGGCGAGAGGAGGGCGGACTGTATCGATTGGCCGAGATGAAGCTGTCGCCGAAGATGGACGAATCGGTCGTGTGTCGACCGGAGAGGGCGTTTCTGGTCAACACGGCGAAACTGATGGAGAAGACGGCAGAACCGGTTGCAGAAGATGCGCAGCCGGACACGAACGAGCGGACCGTTGCGGTAGACGGTGATAGTGAAGCTCGTGGGGAGGCTGGCCTTGCGCTCCCGCCGCAACAAGATAGACCCGTTGACACTTGTCAACAAGAGTCGAGGCACAGCGGCCGGGAGCGCCGTTGTCAAGGCAAGTACGATGACGTTTGTTCCGGTACACTTTCTGTCGCGGATTTTTATCCACAGCCTGCTACAGTGAAGGACGATTATTTCTTGGAGGACGGTCCACTGAGTGTCGAGGTCATGCGGCGACCTGACTGTGAAGCTGGGAACGGACCCAATCTCGACGGCGGAGCTGATGCGAGAGGTCAAGCAGCTGCCGTACGTGAACCAGGAAGAGGACGAATGAGCGAATTTACGGTTCCGGCGTTCAAGAGGTTGCTGTCTATCGCGCTGGACGAGTTTGCCGACGTGGAATCCTACGTGGACGAGTTCATGGCACTGGCTCGTGGTCTAGAGGATAACGGTTACGTGATTGGAGAACCAATGCTCGTGGCGTTGTTGCTGATGGGACTGCCGGTAAGCTGTGATTCCTTGGTTCAGGATGTGGAGAGCTCAAAGATGTCGCTGGAGGCTGCGAAAACTCGGATTCTTCGGGACGTTCGTTTGTTGCAGGAGGAGTTCGAAGGAAGTCGAATGGCGCGTGAGTCCGCCGAAGGTCTAGGAGATGGAGGCGATACCGATTGAGGAGGAGTCAGGGGAACAATCGGGTTCGCCGCTTAGTTAGTTAGGGAAATTTTTTCAATGGTCGTAGTTTAAGGAGGAGTATTGGAAGCAAAGTAACCTACGACCAGTTGACCAGTTAACATAGTTACCTTAGTTGTTGATTGGAAATAAATATTCATTCTCGTTTCAAACCTCAAACCCATTGGACGTGTTTTACCCTGCTAAAACTTTCCTTATTAAGTAATCCAAAAAACCCGATTACTAAATAAGGAAAAAAATCCTAGAATAAAGGAATTTGGTACTATTTTTTTATTTCAGTGTATAGTTAAACAATTTTTGAATTTCGTTAGGGTGATCACATATACTTTCCCTTTGAAATTTAGACATATTCAAATGAAGATATCTCAAGTTTAAAGAAAAAACACCACTGAGTTTTTTCAGCGTTTGTAGCGATAGATCACCTCTTTCTAATGCAACCTGGCGCTTAAAATTTGGCCTGCGCTGTTTCGAGATATTTATGTTTTAAATTTCCATCTTTTGTGCCTTAAAATGGGTGTAACTTTGGACACTTAAGTCCAAATCGGAATGTCAAAAAATAGAAATGTTTGTTTTCAATGCTTAAAAAATGCTTAAAACCGTGAATGCTACATTCAACAACTGATTTTTAAAGATTTGCTTATATGCTTTCTCTAAATTTGGTCGTGGAAAGCGTAGATTTCGATGTATAAGTTTGTGTTTTTGACATAGTTGCTTGGACTGGCAAGCCCCGAGCAGACGGAAATAACGTGGGAATAACATTTTTTGATATTTGAAAATACTAGGACAATAACATTTTATGTTATTTATAACAAGAATTGTTATTCGTCGTTATGATTTTTTTGTTATTGGATTGTTATGGTAATAACAGACTAATAACATTTTTAGTTATTCTTCGAACAAATCTTTGTTATTATTTTTTGTTATTTTAACAACTAATCCGATCATCCCAATAACAGTTGGCGGTATTCTTCCATAACAAAAAAATGTTATTCCAAAGTTGTTTGGGCTTTCAACCAATATCAGACCAATAACAAATTGTGTTATGATAACATAAACTGTTATTAAACCCTTATGCATAAATGGATTTTTCAAGAATATTCCATAACGCTTTTTGTTATTTTAACAGTATTTGTTATTGAAATGGCATGAATTTTGTTATTACCGTCTGCCCGGGGCCTAACAATTTTTCAGAAGACATAAAATTCCCAAAAATATTCCTGAAAAGTCAGATTTTTTAAATCACCCTAATCGTGAACCACCCTTATTTTCAACCAATCCAATCCTTTCTATTTGAGTCAACTCTTTTCAAGACACCAATGCTCCAAAACTTCAAAATTTTTCGGAAAATCCTTTATGTAAAGATGTGATCATTTTGGTAAAATAAATTCCGTAAAGAAAACTCAAGTTTTGGGACATGGATAACATTTTTTGCTCAAAATTTTTGAAAACTAGCTTTTTTTTATTAATGTTCTGTGTTCTCTCTACACTGGGGAAGGTATTAAATAAGTAACATTTGATATGTTGTGAAGCATCAAACATGTATTGGGTCTTTGTGAAATATCTATTCAACTGGTTGATTGTTTCAATTGATTTAAAACAAAATGTTGAACTACGGCTTAAGGTGTTGCTTAGACTAAATGAAGTACCCTCTCATGATTCGTAATCTGACTGATAAAGACCTCGTTGTGTGGGTTATTCAGGGAGATAGTAATGATACTATACAGCAGCAGTAAAAAGAGTTATTAACAAATGGTTGCATTTCACTTCTGCCCTGTTTCCTCTTGTTGCCGGCCGCTGGATGCCACTGTGTCACTTCCTCGGGAAGTTTATCTATTTCTGGCACAATTATGCTTCGATTATTTCCATCCGATGCGTATGGACTGGGTCTCGTGGCGCAGGGGTAGCGGCTTCGGCTGCCGATCCCGATGATGCTATGAGACGCGGGTTCGATTCCCGCCTTATCCACTGAGCTTCTATCGGATGGTGAAGTAAAACGTCGGTCTCGGTTTCTCCTGTCTTGTCAGAGGCGCTGGAGCAGAAATCCCACGTTAGAGGAAGGCCATGCCCCGGGGGGCGTAGTGCCAATAGTTTCGTTCGTTGCGTATGGACTTAAAAAAGGGAAAGGTTACCTTGGATGAATTAAAGCTGATAGATTGGAGGCTTTTAGGGAAATTTTTCGACGGACAATTAATATTTAGTCATATTTTATTTATATTATTTTAGTTTAATCCTCGACCTTCATAGGATGACTAAAAAAAATATGTTTTCATATATCTTTACATCTTTTTGTGTGGTGGTTCTTGTTGTATTGATTTATTTCTCTTCTTAAGCTATTTAAACAAATTCAAGGTACTTTTTTTCTCTCTTTGAAATGAAGACACCAAAGAAACTAGGCCTACGTCATAAATTATTCCAGAGAGCTATCGATCGCCAAGTGAATCACCCTTCACAGGCGACCGTGCGTTTCCACACCAGCCCGTAGAAAAGGGGTTAATTTTTCCGATTCTCGAATCCACCCCATCCATAATTTTCCAGTTCGTAGACCTTTTGGCAGGCAGACAATCAACGAGGTGGGTGGGCAAAACTCCATTTTTATCTTTCCTGGATATTGTGCAACTCTCCACACCTCTCCCCCTGTGGGAAATTTATACCGGCCGGCAACGAGGCTCCATAATCTATCCTAGCCGGCTTCCGATACAAGAGAAGGAAAAAAAATGATGGAAAACCCCATTTTGGGAATAATAATTACCCTCAACTCAACTTTTTTTGCTCAACCTCGAAAGCGGTGGGAGCGGTGGTGGTGACCAGCTGATTTTTATTATCGTCATCATCGTGACCGCGGGATTTATTTCCACGAGTTGGCCAACAGCACGCAGGTATTATTGTACGACTGACGCCCGTCGGAAGTCAGGGGAATTTGATGGATTGGATTAATACCGCCCATCAGGCGGAGTAAAGGGGCTGGTCAACATCATTTCCCAGACTGGCAAGGACACATTCGAGCAACATGGGCGAAACTGTTGCTGGCCAGTTTTTATGTTGAGCGAATGACGAGGCCGTGAAAGATGGTTTTTGTTTTTAAAAGGTCATTTGGAGTATTTTTAACCTTATTTAAGAATTTAGTCATCTCTGATACTCCTGGAAAATTTTGGAAATTGGGGGAAAACGTGAAGGCATTATCAACCTCGTAGATGAATCGGGCTTGCATTTTTCAAAAAACATGCAGCTTGGCGTGATTTACGTCACGACTGCCAACCCTGCAATTGCGCCACGCCACTAATCATGTGGTCAAAATTCCTGAAGGTCATCCCGTGTCCCGCAACCAGCTGCCGACTGGTCCGAGAACATCTGCGAAGTTCTCACATTGCATGCGATTGTTTATGCAAATTGTGCCCCGGTGTAATTTACATAAGAAACTACTCTATTCCGCTCCAAGTCGGGTCGCTACCCCAAAAAGGTTGGAAGAGCTGCAAACAAATCACTCTGCAACCACCTGCAAATCCTTCTGGGTCAATTCGGCCCCGCTGGATTTGTGCTGATCCTGCAGCGGCACTGCGCTGGGTGGAACTGGTCAGCAAATGTAGCCTTCAAGCCGCATGTTGTTGTCGACGGCGGGTTCGTGAGTACAAGACAAAGGCGGGCGACCTTTCCGGGACCTCCGAAGGGGCCTGATGGCCACCGTGCAGCTTAGCAACTCAGCGCCACCAAGGATAGCATTCTTCACCGGGTTGGCATTTGGGAAATTTACGCAAGGACACGGGCACTTCCTGGTGCCGAGGACGACGATGACGGTGATGCACCGTTTTGTTCTCTTCTTTGAGCATGGTGTCGAGTTAACTAGATTTTTTTTAAATGTCAAATTATCAAAAAAGAATCTTTTATCAAATATTCTCATCGGAAATCAGATTTTCCAAGCTTTCCAAGTTGAGTCGTCACCATCGACGCAATATAGAGCTTCCCGGCAAGACTTCCGGAGAAAGCAGAAAATAACTATTAGTAGAGCTCCAGCGGACGCTATGAATGCCGTTGAAGCGTAGTGAAAGAAATCCATAGAAATTAAAGCGAAATGTGTTGGATTATAGCAGGGATAGCGACGGTTGCAATGATTCCTTGAAAGGTTGGTCAGAACGCAAGAATGTGAAATTCATTGCTGCAGTTGTATATGCGTTAATTGCGGAAGTCGTATATCCTTTCGTCGACAGGACAAAAAATACGCCCACAGCTAATTCATGAGGTGGTGCTGCAAGAAAGGCCGGCATTCGACTCTTAACTATAGCCACGTGGATTGAAAAAAAGAGGTAAAATTGGACACGTGTACGAAACTATTTGGTCCGTAATTGCAATAAAATTGGATCGCCTATCGGTCAATCACAACCTTAAGGTTGATGCTTTTCACGTGCGAAACAGGATTCTTGTTGTCGTGGGTGCTGAGCATAGTACTTTGGCTACCGTGAGTGAATCAATTTATAATGACAAATTTCACAAATCAGTTTTGGATGCTACAGATTCTGAGCACAGAGCTGGGATAGATGTTAGTTGTACAGTGTGGTTGCTCGAAGCTGTTTGGTGTGGTGAAGAAGAATGTTTTTTATAGTGGTAAAAACAAATTGATGGAAGAAATCTGTTTAAATTCAAGTTTAGTCACTCGTAAAATGGTGTTGTGATATATTGGTCCAGTCATTGTCAATTTGATGCTCTTTAATAGTGTTCAACATCTTAACAAAAACATAAAACAAGAAAACTGTACAATAAATGAATGAGGTACGATAAAAATAAATATTCACTGCATAAATATTAGATGTTGTCCTTACCTAAAAGATAATTGGCAGGCCCGTAGCAAGAGGGGGGTGCTTCGGGCTGATTCAAAACAAAAACTGAGAATCGTAACTTGATAAATAATTGAAAATAACCAGCTCTCGACACAAATAAACGACCAAATTACATATAAAAAATTAAGGGGTTACATACATGTAAATCGGCAAAAATGCAAGAGGTTTGTTTAAAATATACATGTTTATCTATTACCAAGTTAGAAGACATTTGGTTGAATCATTGCCGAGATCTAGCTATTTGAAGTTAGCTGTTTCTAAAAACGGGCGCCACGATATCTCAACACTGCTTTGACCAAATCGGCTCAAAATTTTGGTGAAGACTCGTTAAACCGGTCCTGTGTGCATGATGAAGGCCGATTTTCAAAAAGTTTATTTTTTTAAAGATAAAAATATTTTTATTGTTTTTCATATAAAAAACAACAGTTTTTGATTTCTGTATTTTTTTAAAAAAAGCAAAATTTCAAAATCGGGCTTCGTCATGCACACGGGATATATTTTGAGCGTCTTCGCCCCAAATTTCAGCCAATTTGGTCCACCCCATCTCGAGATATCGTGGCACCCGTAAATCAACTCGGTGTTTAGGAAAAAATGTTCACAAAGTTTGACAGTCTGCTTTGCGCATGGCAAAATTTTGAACTCAAATCGTCTCTAACTCAGTTCAGTTACGAAATATCTTCATGAAACTTTCAGAAGTGATTGAAAATCATTTTTTAGTGGATTGATTGAATTCAGAGCCGTACCTAGGGTCCACGGCGCCCTTGGCGAAGCATCAATTTGGCGCCCCTCCAAATTTTTCATCATTTTGATATGTTTACTTAAATTTTCAGCGATTGATTCAAAGAGTTTTAGTAATATAATGGTAATTGATAGAATAAATATAACAGCTAGAAAATCCAACCACAATTTAATTCTTTGAAGAATATTCAAATTAATGTTTTACTATTTTTAAACCATTTCAATCGATTTATATATTTCCAATATAGATAGGTTGTAACGAAAAGGTGCTTTAGGATTAATGTTGACTGAAAATAGCAGAGTGTTGTTTTATCGTTTTAAACAGAATTTGATCTGACCTAGCTTAAATTTCATTGTATCAGCATTTTCCTGCATTCCTGAAAAAATAGTTTAACTGATTAGAAAATGGACTCCTTTTCAAACTTGTTTTTGGATGGATTCCTTTTGAAACTATTTTTTTTCAATTTATTTTTGAAAACAATATTTCTCTTCTCTGTGACTGTGTTTTTTGATTGATATAAAATTCCTAAAATTTGTTTTTTGAAAATTCAAAGCTTCAAACAAAGGCAATTAGTTTTTACCAGCCTGATGGCAAGATTGTCAAATTGTATGTATGGGCCGCGATACTCACATTGGTTGGACCGTGGACCCCGCTATTTGGTCGCTTTACCCCTCTGACGCTAAATATAGGGTAAAAGAGCCAGCAAATGTGCATTTGAAAAAAAGTTTTTTGTGAAAAATATTTCAAATTGTGTTTTTAATGAATAATTTTAAATATGTTTTGTCAAAAAATAAATAACTAGAAAAATAAAATATTATCCAGCCTTTAAGGACGAAATCAATCGTTCACATTTTTTAATGTTAACTTTATTAACATATTTTAGTGTTAAATGAGGTTAAATGTCAATATTCCAAGAAGATAATGTACAGCTTGTGACGATAAACTACCTTTCCTTTACTTAGAAATCGTATCCAGAAGGAAAACGATCACCAGCTATGTTGGTCCGCACCGGGTTCTGAACTCCCATTTGCGAGGCGGAAGCCTTACCGCATGGCTCGGTCTTAACAAAAAAAATAATTAGACAATAAATAACAATTTCAAATTACAAACCTAAATATTAAATAAACTTATTTTCAAATTGACTTATAAATGGCCTGTATACCCTATTTTGTGCAACCAGTTTATGGAGCATTCACCCTATATGGACTGTCAAAAGTGAGGTTCACTTTTTGACAAGCTTGCCACCAGTCTGGTTTTTACCTTTTTAACACATTGAAATTTTTTGTGTTTATTTTTCGACATCTAAAGTTTCTTAAAATTTTGTATAAAAACCGAAAAACGAAACTATTGGCACTACGCCCCCGGTGCATGGCCTTCCTCTAACGTGGGATTTCTGCTCCAGCGCCTCTGACGAGACAGGAGAAACCGGGACCGACGTTTTACTTCACCATCCGATAGAAGCTCAGTGGATAAGGCGGGAATCGAACCCGCGTCTCATAGCATCATCGGGATCGACAGCCGAAGCCGCTACCCCTGCGCCACGAGACCCATATAAAAACCATTACACTCAAATAGAGGGTGACGAGCGGGAATTCCCGGGAAATCGACCATTTTTGGACCTCTCGATTCCCGGGAAATTTGGTCGAAGCAAAATTATATAAACAAATAAAAAAAAATTTAAAATTCGAAATTGTTCAGAACATTGGGTGTTCAATGTAAGATGTTCAAGTTCGAATGAACCAATGCTTCTCTTATCTTCTAATTCAGAAAGTGTAAATTTTAACTTATTGAAAATTCCAATAACTATAATTGGGAAAACTTAAAATAATGTGGACCCCAAAATTAACCTTAAAGCATACTTAGCAGTTAGCCACAAGAAGAAAGTCTATTTTTTTTATATTTTTGTTTATTATTTCTAAGAGTATAATTTTCATATCCTCTTTCAAGCATAGCAATTCTTATAATCCATTTTTTTTATTCTTATTATTTTAATTTCGCTGTATCAAGGAAATTTCCTTTTTTGATGTCATGGAGTACTTTTGTGTTTCGCTTAAACCTCAATATTAAATTATATCTTAGAAAAAAACTCTGGAAATCTTTGTAAAGTCCGCCAAATGTGAACATTCGGGTTTTCCGGATCACTATTTCTTCAATGCATATTTACAGTTTTAAAATAGAAAAAAATATTAAAATTGTTGTTTTGAGTCGCTATTTATTATATTGTAAAAATCCCGATACTGGGAAATTATATATTAGCTATTTTGTTATTTCACAAAAATCTAATAACAAGTTCTTACAAAAAGTTGTATTGCAGATTCAGAAAAAAAAACAAGAAGTAGATAGTTCCCAAAAATAATGAGGCTACTAATTAACGTTTCATTAAATAAGCATGAATAAATCGTAACTGAATTTATTGAAAAGAAACACATTTATAACTTTTCTTTATACATTACTGGCACTATTGGCATAGTTATAAACACTACCAGGTCCCGGGAATTCCCGGGAAATTTCCAAATTCAACTCTCGATTCCGGGAAATTGAAAATCTCGAGAATAGTCACCCTCTACACACAAAGCTTTTAGAACCGTTTGTGTAAATATGAAAATTTAGGCGAAATTACACTGGATAGCCCAACACATAGAATCCATGAAATAAAAATGAATGTGAAAGATAAGCAACTTTATCCATTCCATTAAAACATAACAAAACAAAAATTTCAAGGAAAATGTTACTAACATTCTTCAAATTATTGACCCTAGAAGCAAAATTAAGTGGAACTTTGTGTTTTCCCAAAAATATTGCTGTTTTTGGAGTTGGAATTTTGCTTTGGTTTAAATTCTAATGGGTCCGCGATAATGGTGTTTCTGCAAATCAAAATTATACAAGAAATTGTATAATATTTTACTTTACGACTAAAAAGTTGGTGGGCATGCCAATCTATGCAACTTTGTCGAAGACACCCAAATTTTACTTTTTCACTCTTGCTGCAAGCAATTGAATACAAGCAGCAGAATATAATATATTTAGAGCAATTTATGTGCTCTTAAAAAACCAACATTTTTATGTTGAAAAAAAAATATTTTGCTAGAAATTTAACAAAAGTCAAAGCATTTTTTGTGTAAGAAATATTCAATTTTAACACTTCAGTATTTCGAAAACGTAGGCCAATCTCAACGCACAAGTTTGCATTTAAAACGATAAAAATATCTCAAATGCCATTTTCTTTAAACTTGATATATCTTATTCTTTTTATTTTAGATTTTCAATGGAAATGTGTAAATTTCAATTAAATAGCTGATTATATAAAAAAATACTTCAAAACATAAAAAAGCTTGATGGTTCCTGATGCTGGAAAAAATGGTGAAATTTAAATTGAATTTTATATACTGTAGTTGGAATATAAAATCTCTAGCTATTTCAAAGAATTGTTATAAAACCCTGAAATTTTTGCCACTTGAGCGCCCCCTTTGATAAATGAATTGAGAGAATTTAATTTTAAATTTAATTCTGGTACAATTATTGAAATAGTTGATTTTGGCGCCCCAAGTGTTATAAGTAATATTTGTAATATTCCGACCAAGATTATCGAGTTATTTTGTAATCCTACTTTAAAATTTGGCGCCCCTTTTGTTCTGAATACCTTTCTAGGATTTTATAATTACATGACAAATTTGTACAATCATCGTTTTCGGCGCCCCCCAAGGGCTAGCGCCCTTGGCGGTCGCCAACTGCGCCAACCCCTAGGTACGGCGCTGATTGAATTTTTCTTTTTTACCAAATTTTGTGATTTTCTACATGTATGTGCATCGGGACACCTAAAATGAAATAGAATAGGTAAATACACTGAACCCCGATTTTTTGACACCAATCGTTGTCAAACACACGGAGACACTTTTTAGTTTGATACATTCTCTACAACAGAGCTTACACTTACTGCTAAACGTTTGGGTTGATATTGGGTTCATAGTCAGTGTGATTCCCGTGTAAAAAGTGACAGTTCGTCACTTTTTAGTTTAAATTTGTCAAACCAACGGAGTACAAACTAAAAAGTTTCTAACGAAAAAGTGACCAACCACCGGGGGTTGAGTGTAAAACTTTCTTTTTGGTTATTAAAGAATTTAACGTTGAACTCAATATTTTTTCTTGGTTTAAGAGCAGTGTTGTAAGATTATTTTATGTGAGGGTTGTACCACTGACGAACTGACGTGCCACCCCAAATTTGAATTTGATCTTCCGTCTCACTCACCCTCAGCGATCACTGATTGTCAAACAAACGATTTGGCAGATGCGCAGCTGCAGTTGCTGAGAAACTTTCTGGAACAACAAATGAAAATGGAGGAAAACATATTGAAACCTTAAAACTTCTGAATTTTGAATTTAACGGTGAATAATTTGCAAATCTTGCATTATCTAATCGAAAATGAGGCAACAAATTGCGTTAAACTTCCAAATTAGGCTTGTTTTAGACTTTTCGCAACATTGCCATTCCAACTCTTATCCGCCATTTTCACATGTTGTTCCAGAATTCTTCACAGCAAGGAATGTGACAAAACGTCAAACTCTGATTCTGACAATCGCCAAAGAAGAGAACAGTACAAAGAAAAACAAAAAAAAGTGGCACTTCAGTTCGTCAGTGGTTATAAATAGGGTATTTATCCCTATTTTGGGCCTAGTACCTAATTTGGGCCTACAAAACCTAATTCAAAGAAATTTTGGATTTCACCAAATCTGGCATGAATCTGCCACTTGATAATGATTCGTGCTGTCATCATTTTTATTTTGGTGGGCAAGAATAATTCACTTAGGTCCAAAATTTTCATCACTTTTGCTTGCCGCTTCTTGGCACTCAGCGTCACGGCGTTCATCGCTCAGAACACTAATGCAAGCCGTCCCGCGAATCTTCAACCACCGGCCAATGTGGTGGGTTGCCACATTACGGGCTTGTTATTTGGCTACGCAACAAATGTTTAAATATGTTCAAACTCATAAAAGAATGATATAAATGATGCCCATGCTAATTATGCACGTAATGCAAGTGAAATCAATCATTCTAGTGTTGATTTCTGGCTTAAAACGCCACAATGATTTAGCTTGTTTGTCGACCGAATTTGTGCGGTTGTACTGTACGAGCTGGGGTTGAACCGTACGTCAAAAAAGTTCAAGTTCTGCCTATAGCAGCCTCTGAGGATACATCAAATTAAAAATGCGCTCGGTTTAGTAGGCCCAAAATAGGAACAAATACTCAACGTTCCTAAAAAAAATATGAGTTGGTATACCTACGGGGCTACGGTCTAAACTCGATTATCCGAAGACTTTGGAAAATATTCACTTTAGATAATCGAATCATGAACACGAATTTTTGAGCTGAAATCATTTTGAAAAATTCTTTATACACGGATAGTTTTTCTTTGCATGGCTATTTAGGAGGATTTTTGACGCATTTTTGATTCATACATTTTTGGAACATACACAGAAGAACAAAAATAGTGCATAGTTTTCCAAATTTCATGCTTTTAAGTACTCTAAAAACGGCATTATTGTTCTACGAATACTTTACGTCTCTGTTTTTTTATATTTTCTTTTTTTATTTTTATTTTGAGTATGTGTTCTAATTAAGTTTTGGATTTGGTTTGCTGAAAGCATATGGACAACTTAGCATTTTTTATATATTCCAGTTACTTTTTAGTTTAGTTTACTTGTTTTTCACAATTTATTTCGTAAAATAATAACATGAGCTTTTAAGTTGCAATGAACTGCAAAAAACATAAAGAAAAGGACTGCTCACATATTTTGCTCAGAAGAGAATGTTAGTTGAAGTTAGTTAGAAATTTCATGATATTAGCAATTCCCGATTCCAGGATTTTTTTTATAAGATCCCAGGGATTGTCTATCTTACAAAATATAATTTCAAATAATTAGTTTAACGGATTCGTCCACCAAAATATTATTATTTTTATGCAAAATTATAAATTTAAAGCAAGAAAATAATTCCATACACTCTTTTTGAATTGAAACAACTTTTGATTCTCGGGAGTTTCAAAATCTCGAGAATCTTCTATAAAGTTGATTGAAACTAATAATCCCAAATTCATATCCTTGATTGGGAGTTCTTTTTTTTTTCCATTCTGATTGATAAAATTTGATGGTTTGATTTTTTTGACTACCATCATCAGGGGTGACATTGGGTCTGGTGGGTGAGATTGGGTCATACCATAATGCTAAAAATTGTATGACCCAATGGCACCCCTGATGACGGCATTTTTCAATAAAGATCGAAGCCCAATGTGGGGTTGAGTTGTGGCAGGTTAAAAGCTATCATTGAGGCCATAGTTTAGTGGGTGGCATTCAAGGGTTAAACAGATTACTTTCCCCAAAATAATTGTAAAATCGAAGTAAAATATATTGATTATTCTGATTGGTTTCGGTTAGAGATTACTTAGACCAACAAAATGTGTAAATCCGTTTCCAAATTTAAACCTCTATTAAAACTCTACAACTAGTCTGTATCTGACGTAATACAGGCTTGGTATCAAGGCTTCCAACTTTCCCCAACTAACCGTGCGTTCATTTATCTCCTTCCAGCTAAAAATGATAATATTCCTCTACCTGATCCTGGTGCTGGCCTGGGCCCTGCTCATCATCATCCTCAAGTGCAAAAAGGCACGCGCCAAGCGGCTGGCCGAGCTGCAGGAGGCGTCCCAGCCCGTCCACGTGGTTCAGATCGGCTCGAACCTGTACGACATAATGTCGATTCAGCACCACCACCACTCCCACCCGATGGGTCGCGTACCCCCGTACGGGACGGTTTACGACTGTCTGGGCACCGGTGACCATCAACACCACCACCACGGGACGACGCCGGGTTCCAACGGGGGAGGGCGCTCATCGGTGACACATTCAAACGCGGCCTTCGTCGGGGATGACGGCAGCGTCTACCCGGGAAGTCACATCTGTAAGTTATTTGATCTTTCGAGAAATATATGTTTTTAAATAACTGCAAAATTGATGAATTGATGAATAATTTTCATTTGCTTTTAAAAATAAAATGCGCAAATATTTTCACTGTGCCTTAATAAAATTTCCACGATGACAATTTTTATTGTTATCACCTTTTTAATTGTTTTCCTCTCCCCCTGTTCAAACAGCCCCACTGGAGCCACCCCCTTCGTACGATGAGGTGATACGACTGCCCGCTCACTATCCCAAGGTGGAAACCTTTGTACCCGAGATGGTGGTTCCCTCCGACGAATCAGCGGCGGCAGCAGCCACGGCTACTAGGAGTGCCGCCACCGCCCCCAGCTGTGAGTCCCCGCCGGCGTTCAGCGTGAGCGGGCTGGCCCGGATAAAGCCCATCTCGGCGGCGGTCAGTTCTTCGACCGCGACGACGGCGACGAGCACCTAGTCAAGCGCAGGAAGCTACACTGAACATGGTTTTGTGAATTAAGTTTAAGGATTAGCTCTAGTAGGGATCGACTTAACGTGCAATGAATTTGAGAGAAATCGTTGTAAGAACTATCAGCAACATGTTAACGTTTGTAGAACAAATAAGTTACCATCTAGGATTTTTAAGAGAATCACTATTTGCCATATCGTTTTTAGTAAATGTTCACTGAAATACACGAAACTTCGGTGAAAAAAATAAAACGTGTTTGGAATCTTTTCACGATGAACAGCCGTATTGTGCACAGCTTGCATACAAGCTTGCGTCCAATAAATTTGAATTCCGGTGGAGTGGAGAGGTACCACGTGGAGAGCAGCACAGAGTGTGTTATTACGGAAATGTGTGAGTTATTCTATATGTTTCCGCAAATCAACTTTTTTCGTACTTTTAATTCAAATAAACCTTGTCCAACCATTCCCTATGTGTATGTCAAAAGAAGCCAAAAAACCGTCCAACTTTAATGACTTACAGGCACAGGTGTTTTGTGAGTCTCTATTGCAAGTTTCCGCTCTAACCTACACTCAAAGTCAGAAGTATCCCTCAAAAGGGTACTTTCAATCCTCAAAAAGGATACTTTCTATCCTTTTTTAAAGTTCACCCGGCGTCACCCTTTTAAAAGAGTATGTCAAATTTAGTACATTTTCGATACTCTTTTAAAGGGTGACGACGGGTGAACTTGAAAAAAGGATACTTTTTACTTTGAGTGTAGTAGTCCGAAGGCTTGAATAGGCAAAGGACCTCTTTTTACTCAAAGGAATCTTCCTTATTTAAAAGAGGCGTGTTTTTTTCAGTGTATTTTTTTGGAAAGCCCGTCAAATTTCCTACAAGTTTGTCTCTGACCACTTTTTGATACGATGCAAGGCTTCGAGATACAGCGATATTTAAATTAGAAAATGCAAAAATATTTAAAACACTCACGCCTTTCTCAAATGTCATTATCGAGTGAAACTGGCTCCATATACGCAAAAATGGCTTACCTAAGCCTAGGACAACGTGTCTACAAAGTTTCATTGTTATCGGAGAGGGTCGAGAAAAAAGTACCAGAAAAACTCCTGTTTTGGGCTTGAATTGCCCTTTCTCAAGTATTTTTGTACTGATTGTTTGATTCTTGATCCTCTCCGATTTCAATGAAACTTTGTAGACATGTTGTCCTACACTGAAAATACGCCACACGTTTTATTCAAGTGCCCAAACACTTGAATGGTTGAATAAAGCCACATCATGTGTTTCAACATCATTCCAAACCATTATCAAATGCAAGTGTTTGGGCGATTGAATTTTTGGTATTTTTTGACATATTATTGTCATTCGGGTGGCTCAAGCTTTTCAAGAGTTTTGCTCATGAATTTGTCCCACTACCTTTAACTATTCAAAGTGAAGAGCAAAACACTTGAAATTGATCTTAAGATCTACCCAAAACAGGCACTATTCAAAGTCAACGTGAAGTCCACATGAATTTAATGTGTTTCACTGATTGATTTTAAAGCGACTTTCATCGGAGGCTACACCCAACTGGCAGTCGCATGATTGTGATGCATGGCGGCATGAAAGTATATCAGAATCTGCATGAAATCTGTCCTCATGCATTTTTTGCGATATAGGAGTATGACGTTTTTGCCCGTTACCGACAATTATCGACATTACCGACGACTTTTTGGTTGTATTTCACAAAAAAAAAACACTTAGCAGAACGAGGATTGAACCACCAACTTCTTGGTTATTGATCCGACACGCTACCACCGCGCCATGGACGCTTGATGAAAAGTGAGTGAAAGAGCACCAACATATGCTTCTCTTTGGAGTGTTGCTCGGGGAAGGGCCAGCTTTATAGGGGGATGGCGTCGCTATTTTTAGACCACATTTTCCACTTTTTCTCATCGAAACCGACTACTTTATCGACTTCATTTTGCTGGGCGAGATAGGACGCCGTCTATTTTTAGACGATGACTCAGCACTTTTACACTCTTGCGCTTAAAAAAACCAGGTGGCAGCACGATGTAACGCCACGTCCCTATATGTGTTGGTGAGAACTGCAGATCGCTGAAATTTTTAAACGCGGGCAAAAATGATCTACGGGCTTGCTGCAAAATTTTTTATAAAATATGACATTTTCTGCAGCAAATCCAATGTTGCAGATTTTGAGATATATTTTTCCTTTGGGTGTAGAAGCTAGGCTAGGAGGAATAGCGCAAAAAAATCACCCGTCTTCAACTGGCCAGCCGGCGCAGTGGTAGCGTGCACGACTAGCAAGCGAGAACGTGTATATCGCTTGTACGTACTTTTATTTTTCAACCCCATTTAAAATTCAAGTGTTTGGCTATTGACATTATTTCATGGCCAATCATCGAAATTTCAAGTGTTTTGCGATTGATATTTGAGTGCTCTGTACAGCAGGGCCAGATCATGTGTAGAACACTTCGTTGAGCTGTGTAAGTTTTACTCAGTGTAGGCTTAGGTAAGCCATTTTTGTTTACACTCAACCCCCGGTGGTTGGTCACTTTTTCGTTTGACACTTTTTTAGTTTGTACCCCGTTGGTTGGTCAAAGTCAAACCAAAAAGTGACGAACTGTCACATTTTACACGGCACTCACGCACACTATCAAAACAAACGTTTGATAGGGTGTGTGAACTCCGTGTAAAATGGGTTTCAAACTAAAAATTGACCCCGCTCGTTTGACAACAGATGGTGTCAAACCATTGGGGTTTGAGTGTATATGGAGCCAGTTGCACTCGAGAAGTTCTGTCAAAGACAAACTTATGGGAAATTGGACAAACTTTCAATTAAAAATATTTACCAGACTGAAAAATCAAGCCTATATACGAAATCGGGAAAAGTTGCCCCGACCCCTCTTCGATTTGCGTGAAACTTTGTCGTAAGGGATTACTTTTATCCCTGATCACGAATCCGAGGTCCGTTTTTTGATATCTCGTGACGAAGGGCGGTACGGCCCCTTTCATTTTTCAACATGCGAAAAAGAGGTTTTTTCGATAATTTGCAGCCTGAAACGGTGATGAGATAGAAATTTGGTGTCAAAGAGACTTTTATGTAAAATTAGACGCCCGCTTTTATGGTGTATTCAGAATTCCAAAAAAAAACGTATTTTTCATCAGAAAAAAACACTAAAAAATTTTTAAAAACTCTCCCATTTTTCGTAACTCAACTGTAAAATTTTTTGAGACATGTCATTTTAAGGGAAATTTAATGTTATTTTCGAATATACATTGACCCAGAAGGGTCATTTTTCATTTAGAACAATTTTTTTCAAAATATCGTGTTTTTATAACTTTGCAGGGTTATTTTTTGGAGTGTAACAATGTTCTACAAAGTTGTAGATCAGACAATTACAAAAAAAAATGATAATATAAATTATAATATAAACAGAAGGGGTTTGCAAACATCACGAGTTATCGCGATTTTACGAAAAAAAAGTTTTGAAAAAGCTGCTCGTCGTCGATCATGGCCGTTCATCGTCACCCGCGACAGACACGGACGACAAAACAAAGAGAAAAGCAAAAAGTAACTTTCTCGAAACTTTTTTTTCGTAAAATCACGATAACTCGTGATTTTTATAAGCAAACTCCTTATGTTTATATATCAAATTTTTTGTAATTTTCTGTTCGACAACTTTGTAGCACACTATTACACTCTAAAAAATAACCCTGCAAAGTTAGAAAAAAACAAGAAATTTAAAATGAAAAAAATTGTTCTGAATGAAAAAAATACCCTTCTGGGTCAATGTAGATTTGAAAATTACATTAAATTTCCCATAAAATGACATGTTCCAAAAAGTTTTACAGTCGAGTAACAGAAAATGGGACAATTTTTTAGACTTTATTTTGTGTTTTTTGATGAAAAATACGTTTTTTTTTGAATTCTGAGTACGCCATTAAATCGGGCGTCTAATTTTACATAAAAGTCTCTTTGACGTCAAATTTCTATCGCATCACCGCTTCAGGCTGCAAATTATTGGAAAACACCTCTTTTTTCGCATGTTCAAAAACGAAAGGGGTCGTACCACCCCTCCGTCACGAGATATCAAAAAATGGACCTTGGATTCGTGATCAGGGACAAAAGTTACTCCTTAGGACAATGTTTCACGCAAATCGAAGAGGAGCCAGGGCAATTGCTGTGTGAGTTGAATGAGAATAACCCAGGAGAGAATTATCATCCTGCATTTTTTGTGAGGCTTCTTGCAATATCTTAGGCTATTTTCCAAAGAAATTGAATGGTAAAAATCGTGGCATCATCTTAAAATTTTACTTTTTAACATTAAAATCGATTAACCTCATAGAAGTACCGTATTTTTTTTCTCTCATTGTATTTCAGTGGTGGTTCATATACGGGTACTTCCTGAAATCAAAGATTGACCTAGGATAAATTCTAAATTTCAGCTGGATCTGGCCATGGGAATTCCTTCTCGTTTTTTCCCCTGAAGTAATTAGGATTCTTACATGGCCAGATTTATGGGACAACATAACATACGCTCTAAGATTTACCTGTAGAATGTGATAGATTTAAAATATAACGCTTGGCTATTTTTCAAAAATATTTATTTACAAAAACCAGCTTCGAAAAATGGCACAAAAAGTTTCCCTTGAAATCTATAGTGTTAAATATTTTGTGGTAAGTAACAATTAGTAAAAAATGGTGTTCACAGATCGATCTTTCTTAAATGCTAATACTGTATGCGTGTTTATTATGCCGCGTTTAAAAATATAAATATCTCTATCATCTTCTCAATTTATTTACAATACAAATGTACAATTGACTCAGTTTATATGTAACAAATAAATTAATAGGTAATTGTTCTCAGTACTCTGTGCTTCTGGTTAGGAATGTTAATTTAGCAAGCAAATTTCTAATGAACAATTTAACCTTTCATCATAAACTCGTGGTGGCTTGCAGTTTAAAGTATCTGCTCCTACTTTCCGCCTCATGACCAACCGTTCCCCTCCGTTCGTCCACCGTGTAGCAGGTGCTCATCGAGGGGATGTTGCTGCGGCCACTTTTCAGCCGAATAAAGCCCCAAATGAACGCCATGAGGCTGGTCATGATGATGACGGCGCCGAGTCCTTCCAGAACCATCCGACTTACACCCACGGAGGGCAACTTGGCCGCGGCGGCCTCCTCCAGCCGCATCCGGTTGAACGGCGTGTCCGGATCGTCCGCCATTCGGCTCATCAACATCTCGTCGTAATACGCGGCCCCGGACTGATCTTCACCGGCGCCACCTTCGTCGTCGGCACGGTCCGCTTCGGCAATTCGGTTGAGATCCGAAATGTCCGTTTCTCCCGGCTTTCCCGAGCCCGAATAGAGCTCCTTTTTGATGGACTTTGATTTGGTGCGGTTCTGGTTGGGTACCGGGAGGATCGCTATCTGGCAAGCGCCCAGATATTCGTCCTTGGAGATGTCCTCCTTCATGATGAGGCAGAATTTGTAACTGTAAGGAAAAAGGATGTAAGTTTGATTGTGAACGACTTGAATTTTATCATGAGCGTACCTTAATTCACTTTGCAAATCGTACGCTCCGATGAGTTTGGTAACAAAAACGTAGTCTGTAGCGTTTGCGAGTTCCGGCATTTGATTACAGGAAACCTGATGGAAGAGGGAAATAGGTTTATATTTTAAAATGCTTAGCTATAATTCTGACAAAGTCCGACGAAGTCCTCGGAAAAAATCATTTTGGAAATCAAATCTAAAAAAAAAACATATTTTTTGTTCTTTTGTTGCTTTTGGTAATGTAATAGGCAATCAACCACTCAAATTTGACTAAGTTGAGCTAGCAGAACTCGAATTAGATGTTTAATGTGAGAAAATTTGAAAAAAAAAGTTTTGTTGCTTTGTTTCGAATATCCGAAATTCTAAAGGAGCCATTACACTATCGCAAACAAACAAACAAACTCGCACTTTTTCATGTTTGACAGTTTGCCATACTCGCAATCTTGGCAAAATCGGCAAAATGTATGCAGGCTGACGTTTGTACAAACAAATCCAGGCAAACAAAATTAGCAGAAAAACTGGAAAACTGTCAAAAAGTGTGAGTTTGTTTGCCTTAGTGTAATAGCTCCTTAAGAAAGCTTCGGATAATCAAACTTTAGATAATTGAAACATAGGATAATCGAGGCTTCGGATGATCTAGTCTAGACTGTACTACATAAAATCTATATTTTTACTAGAATTTACACTTTTGTTTATTCATAAAACATTATACACAAATTTAAGAAAATGTTCAAAAAATATCCGTTTCTTATTGACTACAAAAAGTTCCTGGAATATGTTCACACAAAAAAAGCCTCTTACCTCCGAATTGTACAGTATATTCTCCGGGTCATCATCGTGGAACACGTACACGAACCGGCACGAGTAATCATCCGTTTGCATGCGCCAGTACAGAAACACATCGCTCTCGTCGGTGAAGTTGATCCCCTTCAGCTGCACGTCCCCACTAATATCCCGCACGTAGGACATATTGTTCTTCAGCTTCAGCATCACCTCAATCGTCCGGAAGGTACTCTCCGCGGTTCGATCCTTGCCGCCGCTACCATTACAGTTCATACTGTCGGTGGTGATTTGCAGCAGGGAAGCGCCTTCAAGATGTGGCGGAGTGGCACAGACCGCTCCGAGGACGTCCTGAGAAGCGATCCGGGATGTGGACAGCCACTCGGCAAAGGGTTTCATGGAGCAGTCACACGCCAGCGGGTTGTTCTCGAGCGAGAGGCTGTGAAGTTCGGTGGCGTTGAAGAGGGCATTTTGGGCTATTATGGTGATGTCGTTGCCGTCAAGGCGGAGTTCCTTGAGGGAGGGCAGAGGGGAGACGATGTCGGAGGTTAGGGCACGCAGGAAGTTGTGGGTGAGGTCCAGGACGATGAGACGGGGGAGATGTTTCAGAGATGATCCGGATATGGCAACGATGCCGTTGTGGCCGAGGTCGAGGACTTGGAGCGAAGCTAGTCCGGAGAAGGCGTGATCTTGTAGGACATCGATTTGGTTGTGGCGGAGGGAGAGCATTTGCAGGTAGGCAAGTCCTTCGAGGGCGCCATTTTGGATGCTGGTAATGGAGTTCTTGTCCAGGTTGAGAATCTCCAGACCTTTCACCATTGGCAGTGTGGTGTTCTTTAACGGACCTCGTATCGTGTTGGATCGGAGGTCCAACTCACGCAAGCTCCGACTAGACTCGATGGCTTTCATGCTCTCTGGCGATTCGCCCAGTCGATTCCCATTCAGCTTGAGGTGGATCAGGTTCTTCAACGGGATAAAACTCTTCGGAGCCAGATAGGATATCTGGTTCTCACTGAGCTCCAAGTAGGACAGCTTTGGCAATGAGATGAAATCCGTATTCTGGATCGCCTTGATCCGGTTGTTGGACAGATCCAACCGATCCAGTTCAGGTAAAGTTACGAACGACTGCATTGGAACACCAACCAGAGCGTTATTCGGAAGACCCAACGCTTGCAAACCCCCTTTGATCCCCGCAAACGCCATCCTATGAACTCGCTTTATCTCCCCCGAAGATATCACCAACCCCTGCAGCGAGACATTCTCAAAGATGTTCGCATCGCTAATCACGCTAACGTTCTTCAGCGTACAGTCCAGCAGCGAAACCGCATACCTCGAAGCCCTCAACCCCTCCGCGATCAACTCCAACCCGTGCAGATCGCCGCGACATCGCAACGTGTGGGGCATATCACAACCGCACTCCAAATTGCTGCTCTGACTAACGTTTGGGCACTGCCAGTCGCCCAGGTCCACCACCGAAGAAGCGCCCGAACTTGCCTTCTTCTCGTACCGCTTCTTGCCCAGCTCGCCTTTGTTGACGTACTTGAGCGCACTCCAGCTCACCCCGAACGCGTCCCGGGCGGCCGCTTGGATTCTTTGGTTAGTGTCGGCACTACTGCTAACGCTGCTGCTAATGCTACTACTACTATTGCTGCTACTGACTAAGGGTGCTGCATCCTCGGTGGGCTGCTGCTGCTGCTGCAACGGGGTGTTGACCGATACCGGGGCAGGACTTCCGCCGCCGGCGATGCCGGCCGTCGTGAGTTCGGCTGCGCCGACGGCCAGTGTGGCGAGCAGGTGACATGCGACTAGACACAGGATGAGGTGGAATCTGAAACGGGAACGAAAGCAATACGGATTTAGAAGGAAATTTACACTATCTGGGATTAATTAATCAGTTTAAATTTTAAAGAATAGTGGTGTTTGGAAACATTGATATAATGTGTTCGATCATTTTCATAACAGAAGGTGTGATACGTGATTCTTATGGATACAACCAATTGAAAAATAGTCCAAAATGTATAATTCAATGGATTCCTCGATCACCTCTCGTATAACGCATCAAATCAAGCTTTTACACATTCAAGCATTGATTAGGCTCGCCGTATACCTCTGCGGCTTCTGTTTTGTTCGCCCCGTTCCCGAGAATGCCGAGATCAGGTCAAGTTCAACCCGCGGCTGTTTGCCGATGTTTTTTTTTTGTTGCGATGAGGAACAACTCACTCACTCTCAGTCTCGTGATTGCACCCAACCCGGACAGTTAAATCTACAACGCAGTTTACTGCGGGGGTAAGACTAGTTAATTAGTTAAAAGTGAACTTTTCATAGCACTATTGCCATAGTATTACTTAGAAACCTATCTTTATACCGGAATTCGTTTTCAAAATCAATTTGTTCTAATCTCAAAGCAAGTCAAAATAAACTCTGTGATTTCCGTGTAGTTTCCATTCTATAGTATACAAATATTGCTGCAAATTGCCAAGACACAATCTCTCAGCTCAACTCGGTTATGCAAACTGATGGCCAATTCGTCGAATCGTAGTGTCAGGCCGGGGTCAGCCATTTATTTATTGATGGTGATAAGTGCCGATCGCCTTGATTCCTGACTCGTAGCTGATCGATAGTTATAGATTGTTCTTACTTTTCAGTTTGGAATTGTGGAAAGTCCAGCAGTCTACCCAGTTGATTGGAGGAGTATCGTTCAAGATGACCTACCCGAATAAGCTAATCAGTCTCGTTCTGATCGCGCTGATCACGCTCGACTCAACTCAGGCCAAAGTGTTCCAGAAGTGTCCCCTGGCCAAGCTGCTGGATAGCAATCAGATATCGCGGACGCTGATCTCCAACTGTAAGCGCTAAAGTTGAATAATTCGACGCTAACAATTTGGAAAACACAAAACCTTTTTCACCGCAGGGATCTGTCTGATACAAGCTGAGAGTGGGGCGGACACTTCGAAGAAGACCTCGCTGGACAACCTCTCAGCCAGCTACGGAATCTTTCAGGTATGACTACGTCACCTTCAAAACCAACCTGCTGTTCAGCACAATGATGTTTCAAATTGCAGATCAACAGCAAGGAGTGGTGCCGCGTGGGAAGAAAAGGTGGGAAGTGCAATAAAGATTGTGAAGGTGAGTGAAGAATCGAGGTTATGCAGATCTTGCGATCTTCTCGGGAACTCATAATTCCATGGAAGATTTGAACACAATTAGTCATCATCGAGTTTTATGATGATTGCTTTCGCGTAATTAATTAATTATGATTTTGATACATTCGCAGACTACCTCACGGACGATATCACCGATGATATCGAGTGTGCCAAGCAGATCTACCGCGATCACGGATTTTCGTACTGGAAGGGCTGGACGACCAAGTGCAAGCAGAACAAACGACTGCCGGACATTTCCGGTTGTTGGAATTGATGACGCAGTGGTGGAATGATGAGTGATTATATTTTTTAACACGAATAAAGAATTGTTGTTGGGGTAAAACCATAGAAAAAAAAAAACTAAATCAAAAGAGAAACTTCAGGTGAACAAATTCATTAAACATTGTAAATATTCAAGTAAGTCAATTGCAAAGTGCTCTCAGAAAAACAAACTGTTGTTAGTGTCTTGTTCTCGTATCATTCAAACTCTTTACAGTTTGTTTTGATCGTCGGAAGTCATTTAATGTATTTGCTAAGTGGCACTTGTTGACGAAACTTTTGAAAGAAACTCAATTGTGTATAATTATTTGTTAAGTGCTCGTCTCATTGGCTCATCGAAAAGGTCCATAAATATCTAAATTAGAAGTGAGCAAGCAAGTTTGTATCAAAAGTTTTGCAAACAAATCGTGAGAAATGAATCAAGACTAACATTTTGAACTGACCAAACATTCAATATTACACCCTTTTGAAATGTTAGTCTTGATTCAATAAAATTCAAAATATTGTTTTCGAAAAGATCGGAAAATTTCACGCATGTTTCATGTTCATGTTTCATGGAAATCGGACCATTAGTTAGGGGAAGGTGGGGCAAGACGACCATATGGGGCAAGAGGAACATTCGCTCGTAAGGCCGTAATTTTTACAATTTTGATTATTCCCAGTATGAGGAATTGTTGCTAGCAATGCAATTAGCTGATTCTACTACCACATAACCGCCAAAACGACGTAAACGCCACGAGGCATAAGATTGAATAAAGTTTTTTTCAAAACCTTTGTTTCCTTATAATATTTGGAAAGTACAAAATAAGGCTTAGGGTTCGTTTTAAGGCTAAAGTGTGATTTATGTTTAGGTTATTTTTGTAGAGAGCTTTTAAAAAATCTTGTTTAGGTGGGGCAAGTGTACCATATGGATTTTTTAGTATGGAAAAAAATACGAATATTGCAGCAACATATTTTATTGTGAAAAAAATACATCAAAGTTCTTAAAAACTGATAAACGATCGTTTAAAAAATTGTCCATACACGATATAATAATATCATGAAAATTTACTATTTATCATCTAAGTAATATTTTTTTTTCGTAAAAATGGTCAAATTTTTAGTAAAAAAATTTTTCATCTAAGAATGAAAGAAACGTTTCAAATACATCCTAATCTGATGTATCTAACTGATAATAGTTCAATTGTCAGTAAATTAGCATGTTTTTCATGCATTGTTCCTCTTGCCCCAACGGGTTGTTCGTCTTGCCCCACTAGTTGAGTAGAACGTACGGAAAATCCAAAATTTTAAAATCAATTTTTGACATTAAAAAACAGAATTTTTAAAAAACTTGTTCTATCAAAGTCTCAGTCAAGACCTGGAATAAGATGATTCTAAAAAATCCGACAGATTTTTTAATGTTTTTAATGGGTTATAACGAGCATTTCCTTAGCTTGTTACACTTGCCCCACTTTCCTCTACTGAGACATCGACATTAGAAAATGGTAGGTTGTTTGAGTGAGACTTGGAAAACTTAAATTTTAGTGTTTCTTTTTCTTTAAGCAGCTGTATCTCAGCAACCAGAGGTCCAATCTTCGATGTCTCTAAGACTCATGAGTAACGATTTCTAATTTTTTTTATAAGTCTAGAAAATTTGCTATAAAATTGTCTTAGAGACATCGAAGAATAAAAAAAAAGCTGCTAATATTTCGTTAAAATCAAACTTTCGGTGGCTATATCTTGAACGGAGCCGTTTATCAAATAACTTTTAGAGTCGATTGCAAATTCAATTTTACATAAAAAATTGAGGTATTTTTTTTGAGTAAAATTTAGTTTTTTTTTTTCAAAAATCACTATTTTTTTCAAAAAAATATAATTTGACGGCAGATTTTTTTACCATACTCAAAAGTTGCGGATTTTTGTCCCCTAAAACATATATATCAACAAATCTCGAAAATCAAAAAATACGTATTTTGGGAAATTAAGTTTTTGTGAAAAAATGTAATTAAAACAATCGACATTTTTTCCGTGTACCATTTTTTTTCAATAGTCTTGAACAATACCTACAACTTTGCCGAAGACTCCAAATTGATCAGAAAATTCACTCAAAAGTTACAGCTGTTTGAATATTTACGTACCAAGTTTGTATGGACAGCTGTTAAAATTGTATGGAGACTTGTATGGGTTAACCAATGACACAAAATAGCTTCTTTGGTCATAAAAAGGGCCTCCACAAAGTTTGAGCCAAATAAAAAAATACTGATAAAACTGATCACTTTTTGAAATAAAGTACATTCCTAATAAAATAAAACTTTTCTGGGGAATGGGTCATTCTGGGGAATGACTTTCTGGGGAATGTATTTCTGAGGAATGGCATTCTGGGGAATGGCATTCTGGGAAATAGGATAAAGCCACGCATCCTTCCTTTTCCTGTAGATTCTATGGAATGTGATCCGTTCTCAGAATCCTCTCTGCGGTAAACACAACGCAGTAGGGCTGGCCGCTTTAATTTTTGTAATCCATTTTTGGGTATACTGCAATTATTAGTAATGACAAGAAAAGTTCTTGGGGCGTAATCTAATCACAAGACTTTCCAGCATGTTTTCATCGGGCTGCCTGCGTTTGTGTTAAATTAGAAAGTAAAACATTTAAAAGTATAAAACCATTTTTTGATTTTTTTGCTTCAAATTTTGGATATTAGGCTTCCTACCTCGACCCAAATTCAAAGGTGCACCGAGATAAAAAGTACCGTGAAAAATAATTCCTAAATTCCTAAATCTGAAATGGTTTACAGTGAGTTCTTGGAATTTAAAGCCTTATCGCAGCACAGATTTTGTTTTTATTCACTGCCTTTTTCTCAAGGTTTAAAGAGATTATGCTAACCTACCAAGTAAAAATTGATGATTTTAGACAAAAATCCGCATATACCATGTGACTCCATTTGAATTTTCCAACTTCCATCGAACAGCAAATTTCCATTACCAAGCAATCAAATCACCGTTCCCGTTACAACTTTATCAACACCCCCGCCGCAAACACGTCATCTGTTTCCGATAACACGTTTTTGCATCACACTTGAGACGGGTTCTCTATTTGTACTGCCCACGTTCTTTAAAAACACCGAAACGATCTTCCGCGAGCAAACACGACACGAAGCCGATCTCGTTCCGGTCCACGGGACAAGCCCCAAAACAACAAACAACCACACACATTCACACACAAATCACTGACCATTAATGTAGCAGCAGACACGTGGGGATTCCCCGGATTCTCCATCGAAGTCGAACTCGTTCTCTCCCTACCCCTCTCTCTCTTTTGCCGATCAGTTCTCTGTGGACCCACGATCGCGGTTGATCTTTTCGCGGTTACTAGGCTCACGCGTAAACTTTTGTTTTTTATAACATTCTCTCACGAAAATTACTGCTAAAGAGTACGAAGCGATTGGCGCTAGGTATTCGAGAGAGAATGAGAGGGAGAGAACATTTGCTTAGCTGGTCTCCCAGCCCGTGGGTTGCGAGAGTCATTATCATCTTCACTTTCGATCGGATCGGCAGCTATAGTACAAGCGCGTGTCGTCCACCACGCGGCCGCTGTAATTAGGGCCCCTCGAAGTCGATGGCAAACACTCGTCGGGTCAACTCGCCGGACAGAGAGAAAAGCGTATTTGCAGATCGATAAAGTACAAACATTGTGGATTCGATAAACACCTGGAGACTGCAATAAGAAGCCGGGTAGATCGAAGAACTGAACGCACAAGAGCTGTGATCTCCGAAGAAGTCGAGTCGAGGTTCGAATCCGCTGTTCCAGAACTTTCAACTAGACTGCGTACCCAAAGTGCCGAAGGGAAATCCATTTGCTCAGGTGAGTGTTGACCTGCGTTTAATATTCAAATCAGGTTACAGCACACCACTACACTTCATTCGGGATAGTTGGTGGCTAAGTGACACCGCGACGAAAACGATAATCTCCACATCATACGGGAGTGAAACAAACAAAACCGGGTGCGAGTGTTGGTGAGGATGTACAAATACCGCGCCAAAATTAGCATTTAATACCTGTACTAGTGCCCCTCTGGTACACATACTCGATAGCTGCTGCTGTAGCTAAGTGGGGATGTTTGTTTTTGTTTCGTGCCACTTTTGGTGTGTGATCGTTTAATATCTCGTATGTGGCTTGTTTTTTTGTGAACCACGGAAATTTTCCGGGATCTTTTTTGTTGGAAGTTGATATGCCGATCGTATACAAGTTATACAGTGAAACCTCTTTTTACGCGGTGGCGTTACGCTTTTTATTCCGTCGATTTCTCTGGAACGACGCAACATTTTTGCAATCATTTAAAAGTAGTTTGTAGGTTTTGTTCAGCACGCTTTTTGGACCATATGAAAAAATTGTATGGTTCTAGAGAAATTGACGAAATAAAAAGCGTAACGCCACCGCGTAAAAAGAGTTTTCACTGTACTTTCAATTCTAGAACATTACAAACTTATCAAGAAGAATGAGGGTAATGCAGCCACAGGTAAACAATTTTATTGCATTTTAAACTGAATTCGAAGCACGAACCAAAAGTTTTCACATTTTGATAAAATTTGTTCAACTGAAAATGCATATAAATTTAGAGATTTTTTTGAATAATGTTTCAAAAACACATATTACTTATTATTTACAAACTTATTTTACCTTCGCCTAATGGAAAACACTTTGACACTTTGAGACCTATCCAACCTTTCCAAGCTATCAATGTTACCCCGTTTTACGGTAACGGAGTTATAAATTTTTGTTTTTTTTTGCTAAATTTAAAAATTCTTTTTTAGATGTTATTTTTTATTGCCGAGTTCAAGTATGAGCCCTAAACTGCGATAAAGTGCTTTTAAGAATTTTCAAAACAAAGATGGTGGCCAAAATGGTGATGATGAAATACTGAAAAAATGCATTCTGTTGTTTAATAGGCAATCACACATTCAAATTTCACTGCAATTGGGTCGCAGAATTTGAGTTCCATGTTAAAAGCAAGAAAATAAAAAATACGATTTTTGTACATGATTCAATTATCCGAAGTGCCATACAAACCTTCGGAAAATCAAAGTTTGTATAATCGAAAATTCGGATAATCGAAGCTTGGGATTTATAAACGAAAATTGACTGTATTTGCAAAAACAAAAATTGAAAAATACTGATTTTTACAATTTGAAAATATGCCATTTAAAGAAAAACAACACGGATTTTTTTTTCTAAGAGCGGAGAGATTGTTATACAATTATCTTGTTTAGACTTTAATGATGGGACTGAAAAAAAACAACTGAAAACACAACTTTTGACCCTTTCAAACTGTAAGGCTTGATTTGAAATCTTGAAAAAAATCGAGGCATGGGAAAATTTACAAAGATTTCATTTTCTGACATTCAAAATCGGACCAAACGTTGCTGAGATCTCATAAGTTTTAAAATGAAAGCATATTGAACCATTCAGAAAAGTTTATTTTTGCAGTTTTATTTTGTTTTTATTTCATTACAGTTAAACCTCGCATAGTGCACATGCGTTAGGCTTTGTGTTTCTTCGATTACTCTAAAACGGCACAATATTTTTGCAATGTTTTTGAAGCTAATTGTGGATTGCAACAACACGAACAAATTGACTGCAAAAATATTGTGTCGGGTTTGAGATATCGACAAGATACAAACGCCTGCGCACTATGCGAGGTTTAACTGTTTATCTGCGTCTTAGCAATTATTTGTCTGTTTTTCAATGTGAAAATTTTAAATAAATTTCATATAAGATTGAAAAAAAAAATTGTTCAGATATGGAAATGAAAAATGTAAAGCACTTTCCGCTTGCAAATTTAATTATTCCAGATTAATCAAAACAATATTTTTGATGATGTTTTAGCGTGAATTTGCAACATGTTTAAAAAGCCATGTATTTTTCTAAAAATAATCTCTCAGTTAGCAAAAGTTTCCATACTTTCATGTAGCTCAGAAGTAGCATTTTTTATGAAATAAATTTCTTGTAAAATAACAATGAATCAATCAATCATGGGTCATGGGTTAATTATTTTTAGTTTGTGAATATTTTTTCTTTTTTGTTTCTATGTAACCTACGACTGATTACTGAATATTTACATATTGCTTTGTTTGAAAAGTTGCCATGGTACGGAGACTTGTATGAACAAAAAATCCATCCATCTAAATATTTCCAACCACATTAAAAACAAAAAAATGTTCATGGAATTCGCTTAATTCGTAGAGAATTGCTGAGTGGTGCTTTCTCTTTAAAACATATTTTTAAATTGCTTAAAGAATATGAACTCTATAAAAAATAAAGTAATTTTCGATTTCAAATTTTATTTTCCATATTAAAATAAATTTTGAAAATTCTATATTAAAAAAGTATATCTAGCCAAAGCTTCAGATTTTGCACCTTTGGCTTAAAAACATAAGAGCTTAAAAGCATTTTAAGTTTCCTAAACATATCGTAACTTGAATTAAAAAATAAACAGTGAAATAAATAAATCGAGATTTTTATATGATTTGTTCACCTTTTCTAAAATATTCTCCAGATGCAGACACGAATTCGAATATTCACATGCTGATTTTATAATACCAGCCTACAAAATTGTATGGAGATTTGTATGTAAAAACTAGTGATGAAAAATGGCTTCTTTTGATGTAGGAAATGCGTAAACAAATTTTCATCCATCAAGTTATTTCTGAATAATTATTTTGATGTAAGGGTTTGGAATTTCACTATCCGATCCTTAGTTTACCATCAAAAATGCAAAAAAAATGTATGACCCAATCTCACCCCCAGATAATGATAATGGTACTGAAATTTTATTTAAAAATTTAATAAAACAATTGACGATATTTCAGAACCAACATTTCTGTCTTTTACAGTCAATGTGAAACTTTCTGTGATATTTTCTTCTCATTTAAAAAATCGAATCTTAAAAAACGAAGAAAATTTCTAATAATTCTAATTAAAGTTTAAATGTTTGAATTGTGATGGTGCTAAATTTTTCTTCGCCTTCTTTTAAAATAGCAAAAATTATAAGCTAAGCTTTAAACATATCTTAAAGTTTATGAATAGTTTTTTTCCAGAAAGTTTTTGTTTTATTTTTTATAATCCTAGCTGAACTTTTTTTTTAATGACTACTTTATTATTTTAGGAATGTTCAATTTCAATTAAGCTTTGTAGATTTAGTTTAGCATAGAGATGGTGCAGTTAAAATTGAAATATATATATATACTTCATAATAGTTGGAAACACATAGTCATACACAACTCTTTAATTTGACTCGTGTTAAAATAATATCTACACATTAATGTGAATTACTGTGACGATGTCCCACAAGATATGAATTTCTTCGCTTCATTTCGGTCCAATGTGTACCTGCAAAAAGAAAAAGAAAAATCCATATCAGATAATCGGTTCCAATAAAACAATGTCATTAAAATAATATTCCCCATTTTCTTAACCGAACAGATAACCACAATACAAAAACAATGACATCCACAACCAACCTGAACCGCACCTTCGCCACCCTGCTGTTGGTGGTCCTCGTTGCCGCCAACACCCTGTTCAGCGGCACCTCGGCCAAAGTCTTCACCAAGTGCGAACTGGCCAAGGAACTGGGCAAGAATGGCATCTCGCGCACCTTCTACGGCCACTGGATCTGCCTGGCGAACGCCGAAAGTGGCCTCAACACGACCAAGGTCACAAAGCTGGCCAACATGAGCGCCAGCTACGGCATCTTCCAGATCAACAGCAAGGAGTGGTGCCGGGAGGGCCGCAAGGGTGGCAAGTGCAACATGAAGTGCGAGGGTGGGTACTTTCTTTGAGTTTAAGGTGGTTTACTGAATTTTAAATAACTTTTTTTTTATTTTAGATTTCATCAACGATAACATCACTGACGACATTGAATGCGTGAAGAAGATCCAGATGCAGTACGGTTTCAACGGGTGGAACTTGTGGCAGAAAAAGTGCAAGGGCAAAGAACTGCCCAACATTTCCAAGTGTAATGTTTAAGGGGGAAACCAAGTGCAATATATTAGTCAAGTGAAACGTGCTCAAAAAGACACAATTGTACAATATGTGATAACGATTTATTCCTAAAAATAAAACGCATTTTATTAGCCAGTTTTAAAACAAACAATTAAAACCCATCAAATCGAAGAACCAAAAGAACAGCTGGTCGTAAAGTTCCTCGCCTGTGCTGCCGCCCTTTCACACAAGTCTCGCGTTATGGCGTGTTTGGGCCGGTTTGGTGCCAATTTCATTTCCCAACTTGAATTGCCATTTCTGGTTCCACGTGTTCACTGGTGTTGCTTGTAACTCCTTTTACTTTTGTTGAACCCTTTTTCGGGGTGATCTTCGACGCGGTGGTTTTAAAGCCCAAGTCCACTGATGGCGAGTTTTCTTCCAATTTGGAAAAACGAGTTAGTAAAGGCAACGCAGTGGTTATTTTGTGAAACGGTTGGTTGGTAAGCCTCTGAGCGATTAAAAGGTTCGAACACGTGAGCTTCAAGGTTTCCCACATGAGATGCAGGTTTGCAAACATACAACATAGTCGGCACTTTTATAAGAAATACATGTTACTTTTGCTCTCTTGCGATCAATCGCAGCATTCAGAAATTGTTTTCTACTGTTTCAAAGTAATATTGATATTGTAAAATTATCATATCCATAGAATCCAAAACTATTACCAAACATGACCTTTTGGCTCAATCTAGAGGTGGGCAAAACCGCTCTTTTTGAGGAGCCGCTCATTTTCGTTCGCTCATTAAAAAGAATCGCTCTTTTTCAAAAATTGGATAGAAAGGTTTTTTTTATGAATCGTGTGATTTTAAAGGTTTTTTAACATTGAAATTTTATAAATTATTTGATAAAACAAATTAAAACTGAAAACGAGAAGACGCCCTTGGAAACCATAGGTCTTGGTGGTCTCTTTGTCAAGATTTCTACTCGAACCTAAACATTCGGGTAATTGAATGGCATCCAAACTTAAATCTAGGATGCTGGAAAAATTGTTTTTAATTGCGTTTATTTCTGCAAGAATTGAACTAATGCTGATGTTTTATTTGAAGACAATATTCTGTGAACTCTTTTCTACATTCTGATTTAATCGATAAATTCTATAAACGCTAAAGCTTAATCGGACAAAAGGGTTTATTTTTTTTTTAATCTCTAAGCTATTCAGTAGATTTTTGGTAATATTTTACAAATTATGCAATTTGAAATGCTCAAATTCGTATTCTGGTTAAACTTTAGTGTACAATCAGTTGTACAATGATTTTTTTTCATTTTGTTTAGACAATAAGTTATTTTTGAGATAAATTTTTATTAGCATTGAAATGTTTGAAATTGCATTTTCAATTCTCAAAAACAAATTTAATACTTTTTTTTGGAAATTCAATAAATTATATTTATAACATAAATCATGCCATCTTGAAACGGTTCTTTCAAAAGACCGAAGTTTAAAAAGAACCGCGGTTCTTTTTTTCTGAGCCACGGTTCGTTCGCTCTTTTCAGTGAACCGGCTCTTTGAGCGGCTCGCTCATTTTTTGCCCACCTCTAGCTCAATCTGAGGGCAGAAGTAGATTTAGTGGGTAAAATTGCATGGAAATTAAACATTTCAAATTAATATATTTCTTGTTTAAAGAATAATTCTCCTGAGATTTTTTTCAGTGTGTGTAGTCCTCCAACTCCCCTTTTAAATACATACCAAGTAAAATGCTTAAAATTTACACAGCAAAAAATCCGATTCGTCAAAATATACACTTAATATTACACGCTGCATGTACATTTTTTGCAAACACAAAAAAACGCTGCAACCGACGGGATTCAAACCCAGCACCAACAGTAAGGGCTGGCGCCTTAGCCCACTCGGCCACCAGACCGATAAAAAGCTGATAAGATAAACGCATATATGGGCTTGACATTTCGGTCCAGTAGATTTCCCATACTGATGAGCTACATATTTCAGGGTGTAAAATTACATAAAATTGCATAAAATAATGCAATATTTCTTTTACACCCAGGCCTTTTACACGTAGCTGGATTACTACTTTTTTAGCTGTGTGGCCTACGAATTTTCGATATATTCAGGTTTTAAAATTGCATCTTGTTTAACATTTTAATGGCTGCATCTTATGATCCTTAAGCCCAAATCAACTAAAAACAACTGTTGTTTCAAGCTTTGCCAGAATACAACTCTTCTCAAAAACTAACCCTCAATTGCTGTGTTAAAAAAAAACTGTTTTCTGAAGGTTCGCTCAGATGCTTTCTCTAACTTTAATCGTAAAAGGCAAACATTACTAGATAATATTTTGCTGTCATCGATCAAATCTCTATGAAAAAGATCTTTTTTTATTTTAATTTTTGTATTTTTTAATCCGGCTGAAACTTTTTTGGGGCCTTCAGTATGCCCAAAGAAGCCATTTTGCATCATTTGTTTGTCCATATAATTTTTCATACAAATTTGGCAGTTGTCCATACAAAAATGATGTATGAAAATTTAAAAATCTGTATCATTTAAAGAAATTTTTTGATCGATTTGCTGTCTTCGGTAAAGTTTTAGGTAAGAATAAGGACTACACTGAAAAAAAATAATACACGGTAAATTTTTTTCTGTGATTTTTAATTAAATTTTTTGTCACTTATCTTGATTTGTAAAAATATACTATTTTTATTTTATTTTTATGTTTTAGGGGTTATCGAATGCCAAATTTTTAGAAATTTCCAGAATGTGCAAAAAAATCTTTGACCGAGTTATGGGTTTTTGAATCAATTCTGTTTTTTCAAAAACTCGAAATATTGGTCGCAAAAATTTTTCAACTTCATTTTTCGATGTAAAATCCAATTTGTAATCAAAAAGTACTTAAGTGAAATTTTGATAAAGTTCACCGCCAAACATTCAATATTTCGTCCTTTTGAAAAGTAAGTCTTGATTAAAAAAAGAAAATATTGTTTTTGGAAAGATCGGAAAATTTCACGAATGTTTCATATTTTAACACTGAAAATGGTACCATTAGTTGCTGAGATATCGACATTAGAAAATGGTGGATTGTTTGGGTGAGACTTAGAAAACATCAATTTTCTGCTTTTAAACCTTAGCATGGCAATATCTCAGCAACTAAGGGTTGTATCAACAAAGTTCAAGCAAAATATAGAGAATTTTCTCAGCTTTACAAATTTATTATTTTCAAAGGTAGACAAACATGGGCAAATTGCAAATCAAGTTTTAGTGTCAGCATAAGTGAAATTAAAAATCACTAATTTTTTACCGTGTCATCTTTTTTTTAGTGTAGTCCTTATCCATAACTACAACTCTGCGGAAGATACCAAATCGAACAAAAAATTTCTTCAAAAGAAACAGATGTTTGAATATAGAGAATTTTCTCAGCATTTCAAACATATTTTTTTCAATTGTGCACCAGTTCAAAAAAAATAAAAAACTGCGACTATTTTCAAAAAAGTTACCTAAAAATGGCTTTAACTTGAAAACGGTGCCCTTTATCAAAATTCAACTAAAGTACTTTGCGTATTTGATTTTACATTGAAAAATGAAGTTGAAACTTTTTTGCGATCAATATTTCGTTTTTTTGATAAAATCTGTATTGATTCAAAAAGTTCATAACTCGTTCAAAGATTTTTTGCACAACCTGGAAATTTCTGAAAAGTTGGCATTTGTTGTCCCTTAAAACATATCAAAAAATTAAACAAAATTAAAAATAGAGCTATTTTATGCAAATCAATATTAAGTGACAAAAAGTTCAAATAAAAATCACAAAATTTTGTATCCGTGTATCATTTTTTTCAGTGTAGTCCTTATCCATACCAACAACTTTGTCAAATCGATCAAAAAATTCCTTCAAAAGATACAGATTTGGAAATTTTATATAACATTTTTGAAGCTGCCAAATTTGGATGGGAAATTATATGGACAAACTAATGTTGCAAAATGGCTTCTTTGGGCATAAGAAAGGCACCAAAATTTTTCAGTCGGATTCAAAAACACAAAAAATCGTATGACCGAAATCTGAGCGAATTGCTCAGGACGTAAAACAAACATTTGCACCTGCAATACAGTAACAAAAATGTGTTTTCATTTGTTTCACGAAATTCAAGCTTCAAAAACACCATTTTCAACCGACAACTGGTTTTGATTACCCGCGGCTCAAAACCAAACGGCTCTAAACGCTTCGAACGAGCGATTCGTAACGTGAGCCCAGCCTGAAAGGCAAGAACATGATACCGGCGACATGTGTTCGCGCGTTCAGAGCGACGTCAAACCCATTACAAAACCATGACGGCATCTTACGTTTTGTTGACGTTTTTTGTTTCTTTCATGTACGGTCACGGTTCTGTGCGCAAGTTCAAAAGAAATCTACGGCCGAGGTGAGTAACATGATCTCTTTCACTCTGGTGAAGCACCTTTCGGGCGTTACCTTTTTTCCCATCACTTTTGACTCGCTGGAACGGAACTGATAAGATTGTGAGCAAATCTTGTCTCTTCCGTAATACATATTGTAGAACTATTCCGACTTGTTCAAATAATGCTATCTTTGGTGTTCTATTGATGTTTTATTACTGGACTAGTTTGTGAACGAGCGTTAAGTGCGTTTCTATGGACAAACTGGAGAAGGGTTTTTTGCCCGAACTTCCGGTGAATAATTGGCACTTTTATTCAAACACTGACAATTGCTGTGAGATAATTGGCAAGAATTATTTAGGGGAGAGTGGGGAGACTTGATCCCCTTTTTTTGTATCACACATAACTCTGTCAATTTCTCACAAAACTATGATCTTTTTGCATGAATTGAAAGCTTAAACATTCAACTATGTTTGGCTGATAAGGGTATTTCATCAAATAAACTCTTCGAATAATGCCAAGCCTTTTAAAAAAATATTTTAAACCGGCATTTTCAAAATGTTGGGGTAATTTGATCCCCTTTCAACATTTTGAAAAATCTTAAGCAAAATGTTTCTAATTCATCCAAACTTTTAATTTTCTATAAGATACAGCAATTTCACATTAAACCTGTACGTTTGTGTTCAAAATATAACAAGTTTAGCATGTAAAATATTTAAAACTTAAAATTTTCTTTTTATGACCAAAAAGTGAGCACGTTTACAAAAACTGCAGATCAAGTCTCTTTTTTAAACAATTGATTGTAAAAATAGTATGACGATAAATTTAACGTCAAATGCGTAAGGGTTTTGGAGTTGATATGTTTATCAAACAATTCATGTATAAAAAATATTTTTTTGAATAATTTTTGAGTGTTTTCTATACATATCAAAACAAAGAAAAAAGATCTCTTGGAAGTTTTTTGCAGCACTTTTTAGAAAAATGTGTAATTTTTTATTTTTTTCTTTGTTTTCTACAATGAGTTTTAGTCAATTTCGCACAACTTTCTAGAACAAAGCTAATTGTTTTACCCACATGCTGACGAGATACAGGCTTGGGATCAAGTGTCCCCGGGGATCAAGTCTCCCCACTCTCCCCTACTGTAAATCGTATGCAAACGTATTATTCACGGTCTGTTAATCATTTTCACTATGCCTTAAAACAAATTGAATACAAAATTAACCACCTCCAACATTGTTCACGCAACTAATTATGAAATTCTCCAAATGACCCGGTCAAATCAAACGCCGGCCCCAACCTCTGACAAATGGCAACAAACGACATCAAAAGACCATATACGTTACCATATAAAAACACACCTGAAAAGCCATCAATCATTCGCGATATTCCATCTGTCCCGGCCATTTAAGCCAACCCGCGTTTGGCGGATTTCGCTGGAAAGCACCCAGTCATGGTAGGCTCAGACGATATCTTAGCGAGCGATTTAGTTTTTTTCGTTTTCTGTGGCTTAAGAGCCCCAAAAAAAGCTCAAGCCACAGAGTTGATTTATTGATTCCTGTCTACGAGGCGCAATATAACACCCTCCCCTGACCTGACGTCTTATTTGGCATGGTTTTTTTTTTGCTAGTTGATGAGCGCCGACGGTTCATGATATTTTAGCGTAAAAAGTTATCACATAAGTGACAAAAAACGCATGATTTAATTTGCGTAATAAATGGTATCAGGTGCTAAGAAATATCTGGAAAATGATAATTAATTGGATCGCGAGCTTTTTCTGGGAATCTCAAGATGATCAAATGTGATCAAATTTAAGATTCTAAAATGGGTTGGCCAGTAGCCACAAAATGCATTCCAGATGAAAGTTATTTGGGAGCTAACGCTTCCTCGTCGTAAGTAGAGAGCCTATATGGAGAGGCGAAATGTCACTTTCAGGGTTCCAATCGAACTGTCAAATCGGGGTTCCAATCGAGCAACAAGGTCATGCAAGAACAAGGTCGGAATCAATTTAAAATCATTTTGGCAAAAAAACGAGACTTATAACAATCAAAAGTATCGTAAAACTGTTGTTGCTAATAATCTGATAGTTTTTGTTATGTTTGTGCTTGTTCGGTACAAGAAAAATGCCAGCACCAAAGAAAAACTACAAGTTTTTCAACCTTAAATTTGAATGACTTTGAGTGTTTGAAATTTCTCCCAGAACATTTCATTTCCCTATGTAGGTCCCAAGTCGTAAGCGGTAGATCGGGAGTTCAATCCCCGGCTCGGACTAACAAAAGTGGTGAACGTTTTCCTTCTAAATTCTGCGAAATTATGTGAAAGTATAGTTTGTACCAGACGCGTTGCTTTCAACGACCCATTTCAAACCGGCAAACAACCTGACGGACAAATTTTGAGGTCATTCGACATTGTCTGGCCCCGCCTTAACATAAAGGCAAACACCAGAATTTTCAAGTCCCATTGCAAGTGGTTTAGATAGCAAAATCATTTTGAAAATGGATTTTACGAGGAATTTCGAATAATTACAAATGGGAAGGGGCAACTTTCGGCTTGGTTTAACATTAGGGTGGTTCACGATTAGGGTATTTTTGAAAATCTGACTTTCCAGGAATACTTTTGAGATATTTTTTTTGGCTAGCCAATTTGAAAAGTCGAAATCACCAAAGTTCTATGAGCATTTTTTTTACGAAATCGGTCTTTTTTCTTCTATTTTAATTTTTGTATTTTTTAATCCGGCTGAATCTTTTTTGGTGCCTTCGGTATGCCCAAAGAAGCCATTTCGCATCATTAGTTTGTCCATATAATTTTCCATACAAATTTGGCAGCTGTCAATACAAAAATGATGTATGAAAATTCAAAAATCTGTATCTTTTGAAGGAATTTTTTGATCGATTTGGTGTCTTCGGCAAAGTTGTAGGTATGGTAGGTAATAGGTAACTTTTTTCAAATTTATGTTTTCCAAGTCTCACCAAAACAATCCACCATTTTCTAACGTCAATATCTCAGCAACAGTGTTAAAATATAAAACATTCGTAAAATTTTACGATCTTTTCGAAAAAAATATTTTCAAAATTTTTAAACCAAGACTAACATTTTGAAAGGGCGTATTATTGAATGTTTGGCCCTTTTGAAATGTTAGTCTTGATTTAAAATATTGAAATATTGTTTTCGAAAAGATCGAAAAATATCACGAATGTTTCATATTTTATCATTGTTGCTGAGATATTGACGTTAGAAAATGGTGGGTTGTTTAGGTGAGACTTGGACCAATATTTCGATTTTTTGAAAAAAATCAGTATTGATTAAAAAATCGGGCAAAGATTTTTTTTCTGAAAAGTTGGCATTTGATGTCCTCTAAAACATCAGAAAATGAAAAAAAATAAAAATAGTGTTTTTTTTGCAAATCAAGTTTTAGTAACAAAAACCTAAATAAAAAATCATCATTTTTTTACCGTGTATCATTTTATTCCAGTGTAGTCCGTATCTAAACCTACAAATTTGCCGAAGACACCAAATCGATCAAAAAATTCTTTCAAAAGAGTTTGGAATTTTCATACATTATTTTTGTATGGACAGCTGCCTAATTTGTATGGAAAATTATGTGGACAAACTAATGATGCAAAATGGCTTTTTTGGGCATACCTACGGCTACCAACTATACGGATTTTTTCCTTATCATACGGATTTTCGAACCTCTTCGCGGATTTTTGACAGGCCGGAATTTTTGTAGGGAATTTTACGCATAATACGGATTTGTAAGGAATTTTAACAACTTTTTAATCATAGAATTGCTTATTTGATGTGGTCGAAGCTTTTGTTAACTAGACATTTTTATTTTTCTGTGAGTTTGATTTAAAAAGGGAAAGTTTTCCGGGGTTTCCTCAATTCAAACTTGATTATCAATAATTCTAGAGTTTTTGAACTATTGTCTTTCATATGTTGATAGGACCTTTAAAAAAACTCTAGAATTGTTCTTTTAGAAATTCTTTACTAAATATATTTATCCCTTTCCAAAGGCTTTCTAAATTTTGTGAAAATATTTGAACATTTGAATTAACAAATCTAGAGTTTTTTTAAAGGTCCTATAAACTGTTGTGTTTCACATGTTATAGGACCTTTTCAATAAAAATAAAACTGTGGAATAGTGTTCGTGAAAACACTAAGAACGATATTATTCGTAATGCAAACTTGACATTTCGTAAACTTTTAAACGTTTAAAAAAAATGAAGAACATAATGATTTGATTCAAATCACGGTTTTATGAATTCATAAGCACTCTGATAGAATTTTGTGGAATTTGTTAGCTGTAAAAACGACACAGTTTTATATTTTTAATTCTCAAATTTATTAAATTTAATTTATTTAAATAATTCATTGACAGTTTTTGTTATACCATGGTGTCATATCGGCAAAGCGTACGGATTTTTGCTCAGCAAGAGTTGGTAGCCTTAGGCATACCGAAGGCACCAAAAAAGATTCAGCCGGATTAAAAAATACAAAAAAAAATCGAATGACCGAAATCTCAGAGAACTGCTCATATCTCGCAATTTAAGCCTTATGCGACCAAATTTAGGGAAAGAATCTGAGAAAAAAAAAACAGTTTTTGAACGTTGCATTTGAAGTTTGAACTATCAAGCTACACAGAAAAAATCAATTCTCGTAATCGTGAATTAAGTTCACGAATGTGAGAACCACGAAGGAATTTATTCATGAGTATGGTGCATTTGCACTATAAACGTGAATATATTCCGTCATGGTTCTCACTTTCGTGAATTTAATTCACGATTTCAAGAATAGATTTTTGTCGGTGCAAGTATCCGGTTTTTATCTAGATTTACGGTATCTTAGTCACCTTTAAAGATTTGTTCAAACCCGCACCAATTACCGTGTTTGCGTTCAAAAACAAGTTCTAAATTAAATTCCAATAATTCGAGCCCAAGGTTTCCTACTGCTGTGTTTTCTAAATTTTCACACAACGCAAACGACATCGCGGTTGATGCCAATCTGAGCCCCCACATGCGACTCAGAACCAGAACAGTCTGACGATTACCCACCGTGTCTCCCAAAAAGGGGCTTGAGAACCAGTTTCGAACCAAATACTTCGCAACTGGGGAGGCAATTGTAGGGTTGGATGACGTGTCGTTGGACTTAGTAGAAAATCGAGAATTAAAGACAAATTTAAGTTCCAAAAAAGCACAACATACCCTATTTCAGCAAAAAATTAACATTCTTGCTCACACAGACCGCATTTTTTTCGAAACTCCAAAAGGGTAGGCAGTAGTCCGAGTTGGTATCTGCTGGTTCAAATCTCGAATCACCCGCGGGTGCAATAACAACTGACTGACTTACTGAATGGCAACCACTTTGGGGTGTGAGGTGTGGGCGATCTCGTCATGAGGTGCTCCCACAGGTAGTAGCCGCGGAATATGTTTATTTTCCTCTCAATCACCGCTGACCGACCCAGAGGGGGTGGGGGGTGCCTTAAATACAACTGACCGCCCACGGTTCAGATTGGTGGAGGTTCATTTCGCAAAACGATCACTTCTGCCACACTTGTGCGCGTATTCAAATGTGTGATACACG